>NW_010529886.1:55578-66014 GCF_000687285.1 Phaethon lepturus
ATGGTTATCTTTCTTTCTGTAGCAAACTGAGTATTCGAGAAAATTGAGAAATCCTTGACCACTTTTTCTCTCTCCATATCATATACATCTTCATCACCATTTTCACCACTCAGGTTCAAAATGAGGAGTTGATCTTCATCGGATCCTCTTCAGTTTCCAATATATTCAGTTCATCTGGAACTTTGTTGTTGTTCTTGTTGTTTTTAATAAGACCTGTACACGTAAGAGTTAACCTGCCTATACAGCTAAAATTCTCATTTCCCACTTATCCATGCGATCCAACTCATCTCCCAATGAATCCATGCAATGTGCAACCTCTAAAATGCTCATTTCACTGGTTGCCAAAGTCTTCAACAACTGTAAAGACAGTCATCTTTAATGATCAAGGCTCTCATCAGCAATTTTACATTGTGTTTTCTTTTCATCTTTATCACTGCGTATCATTTTACAATAATCGAAGACGACCTTAGCAAAATCCCTTATGAAAGTCTATGTCTTCCATTACTCCGACAAATGCAGTTAGCCAACACAATCCGCTTCACTATCCAAAACTGTATCTTTACCGGTAGTGTATTTGTTCTTCCTCGCCCACATTTCTTTTCTAGCTAGCAGTTATGTGGTGCTTAGCTGCCTACTGTGGTTAACCCACAACACTACCTTACAATTATTTCTGTTGCAGCTGGACCTACTGATGGCTTGAAAACAGAGAAGCAGAGGAGCTTGACATACACAAAGTCAGACAAACAAAATTTTACAACAAACAAAATTCTGTCTGCTTTTACAGACAAATTGTAAAAAACAAAACAAAAAAGAACAATGGCCAGCAAGGGTTCAAGACACATGTTCTGTTTTGTTGGGTTTGATTTTATTCCATTTTTTCCAGAAAGTGGAATCTTAGAATATGCTAGGTTCTTTCATGCTCTGGAAAGTCCAGGGCTGCAACCATTAGGGCAGAGTGAGACTGCAGAGAAACAGCTAAGAGGGATATAAAAAAAAAAGCCCAGTGTTAAAAGAAAACAAACCACCAAACAAACCTCCACTCAAAGCACATTAATAAGCTTTATATTGAAGGTTTTCTTCTTAAACCCACCAGTTTAAACCGTTGTCACCCACTTCCTATCCAGCCATTCCTCTTTCTCAAGCTCATATGGCTTGAGCTAAATTGATCCATTACTTCTGAAAGGGGATGGTGTGAGTCTGAAGCTGCTGAGTGTAATAGAAAATGGGAGATTACCCTGAGTCTTACTGAAAGCTGCCTTGAAACATTGGCAAGAGACTGACTATCTGTATTAGGAGGTGTCCCACATGTTCATGGACTAAATGATAAATAACAGCAGCTCTAGAAAATGAAGCACTCCCATGAACTTACAAAAATTATAGCATGAGTCTATCAACATACTTTTATCCCAATCTGGGTAAGCTGTTACAAGGAGTAAAATGATGTTCACCCAGCCCACATTTGCCTTCTTCTCAGATACAATTACTCACAGTGGAAATTATAACCATGACTGATCATACACTATTACTGTAAATTAATGTAAAAATCTAGTCTCACCCAACAGCTATGAAACAGCAACAGCATGTTCTAATTCCTGGCATATATCAGTTTTGAATACTGACTTATAGGTAGAACTACATATTTTTCTTCTAATATATAAGAACTTTTGTCAGTTTCTCTAAAATCCCTAAAGACCAGAACAAAAATGTATAACATAACTAAAAACAAATTAGGACTTTCTCCAATGACTGAGGCTGCAGAGCACACCAGTGCTATTAGAGTAACACAGCATCTCAGCTGGATTTGCAACAGCTGATACTGACACTTGTTCATTCTGTACATGTACCTCGATCCATCCCAGTCATGCATAACATCAAAGCAGAGCCATGACCAGTGACAGCAGCTGCTACTATCCTTTGCTCCACTGTGCTCCAAGTATATGTCCACTGCACCAAGTATATGTCTGACATCATCATCAGATATGGTTATTAAAAATTGCTATTAACTTGTATCTGTCCAATATGTTTTCATTTCTCAGGTACAGAATTCCTCTAGAATTCCTCTTCACCCTAAAAATGTACTTAAAGCTAGAAGACAAAATACTGGGCAGTTTTTCCATCTCTGCAAACTAAGTTTGACATTTTATCTTGAAGGTGTGTCAAATCAACAAACAACTTCACTAATCAAAGGCAGGAAACAAAAGCAACCAGCAAACTGCCTGCATCCATTTACAGTTCGAAAAAATTTGTAGTATGAAAGGGCCCACAAGCAGCTAGTAATCAGCTGGAAATGAAGAAGGTACATCCTGCTCTCTACATATCTCATTCCATCCACCCCTTAAACCTCTTTCCAATTCCTGACTTGCAGTCGAGCCTCAACTATCATCTTGCACCTGAATTCTGCAATCTTCAAATCAAAACTCATGGGCAGTATAATAAATAAGAGTTGGGACCACTGCACAAATCAAAAAAACAAAGTAGCTTTCTACTAGGCGAAACCCACCCTGACTACAGAAGGGACCCTTGTGAAAAAGGGACACTGAAGTGCCAAGTGTAAAATATATATACTGCCTTACAGTATTTTTCAGAAACGCTAAATAGGAATGAATTTTTAATTTGAAAGGAGACATTAACTTATTTAAAGTAATATACAAAGTACAAACATAACCCTTTAAAGGGCATTTCATGCTGACGTAAGCACTTCCCCAGAAAATTGTGAAGTAAATTCACAAAAGTGAGGTTTACCTTCATTCATAAAACGTTCTCATTTCTTCTAACTGGCTGCCTTCCTTGAAAAGCGCATTTGAAAAAAATTTCAATGAGTCCTAACTGTAATGCACGCACACACTCAATCACTCTAAAATGCCAGCTTTTTTCTTCCTTTTTTTAGTTTTCAAGACACTGACTTTTGATTGAACACTTTAAATGGTTTTTGTGCGCAATGAACACATACCACTACTGTGTTCATAAGAAACCTTCCCAGTGACTGGGACACGAGTTTCCTCTGATTACAGGAAGGTCAAAACTTCCTGCTTGTTGCACTTCTCTCTACTTGCGCTCACCCACTGTTCTCTCATCCAGCCACAAAAATGAAGTTTACAGGAGTCCAGATTTCTATATACTTCAAAAGAAAAGAATCTTTTCAATATTAGCTGCTGCATATTTTCATGAAAGCAGTAAAACTGGCAGGGCACAACCAGTATAAGCTTTATGCACAAACGTGAATCTACAATGAAAACCAAAGGAGGTGAAATCTTTGGCCTGTTAGCCTCAGCTACTTAATGCATCGTACATAAAGATTATGGGGTATAAGAACCTTTAACACATATTGTCACAAGCAGCACCAGGTTTAGTTTTCAGTCCACAAAAAAATACACACTTATATATAAAAGAATTGCCCAGTTATATATTTGAATTTATTAACTTTTCCCCAAATTGTGTATATTTATCAGCACCATCATCATAAGTGTAAATGATGTAAATTAAAAATTAGTCAGACCTAAAGGAGGAAACACTATGCTATTGACTCATAAATAACTGAAAGACAAGCCAGGCTCCCACATATTTTTTTTAAATATGTGGTTCCAAGAGAAATAACACCCTGAAAGTACAGGTAAGTTTTATAGGAAGCAGGTCATGCAAAACAAGCATGAGTATCAACTGAGAGCCATTTTTCTCACTAAAAAAACTAATAACCCCACTATCCTCCCCAGCACAATTACCCAATAGCCTAGCAGGTTTACATTAAGAGAAGTATACTTCTATTTGTCCCATAAGCATTAGTACTATTCTCCTTGTATCTACTCCTTTGCTCTACTTGTCAATTTTCTTTTACATAGTCTACTATTTAACATGTTAAAAGAGAAATGAAACGTAATTTAAACAAATTCATTTAAATGGTGTGATTTATTGACTATTTTACAGTGTGCTCCTGTATTAGCTGTGATGGGATATTATAAAATCTGGGTTCTAACTGGAGCTTCCCCTTTGAGTTGTTGTTTGGCCTTAAGTAAGTTACTTTCCTCTTACTTAAAATGATTAATGCTATTTTCATTTACAGATGAAAGGCTCTACAAAACTACTAAATATTAATCACAAATATGCCAGATAAAGTTTAGCCAAGAAGGTACAAGAAATCAAAGTACCACCTTGACACTGGATCCTCTTATTCAGATTTATACCGCAGCAAGCATGCTGATATGAGAACGGTTATGAAATAAACATGAAGCATACCATTACAGGCTTAAAAGCCACTCCTTTTAAAAGGGGTCAAACTTACATCTGAAAGGTCAGTGGGAACACTGACAAACCCTTTAAAAGCAGAAATGATAGAAAAACTAATCACAGCTTAAGAAAATAATCTTAATTTTGAAAGAGAATCTGTTGAGAAAATAGATCAACAGGTTTCATCTCTGCAACACGCCAATCTTCAATCCGTAAAATATAGGCAGATCTTGATCCAGATATAGATGTTGCTTTGCTGTGAACAATGACAGGAGGAAAAAAAAGGGTTGAGGAAAAAAAAAGTGTATCCACATCATACAGGACGCAGGAATCACTGGTCACATCCAGCAGCGTTAATGGAAAATTTCAGGACCCAGAATACAATCATATTCATCAACACCATGTGAGATTAATGATGTCAAAAAAAAATAAGTAAATGGGCAGCATGCTGGCAAATTAAATTTCTAGTTGACACATCGAAAGCACAGTAGATAAGAAACAATCATCAGCACTGCTCAAGTAACTACTGAGCTTTAAGCTACTCTTAACAATTCAGAAGAGTGCTGAGCATGACAGTGGGAAGGTAGATTACAAATACAACATTGAAAAATTTATAAAAAGATTACATATTTCCATGGATAATGAAAATGCCCACCTATATAAAATTATATATCAACAAGAAAAATAGTAGGCAGAAGAACACTCAGGATCAGCACCAACCGAAAGATTCTGTTTTATGATTCTATGATAAACCCTTATAAACCGACAAGAATTTGAGGAGTTCCACAGTACAGCAATTATTCCACAATTGGTAATTTTTTTGTAACTTCCTTTGAAACACCTGCTGTTGGCCGCCGCAAGTGAGAAAACAATGGCCTGGATGACAATTCCTTTGATGCCAGCTATAATTCTTCTGCTAAGAACAGAGGGAAGTCTAAATGACAAAAATTAATTTCTACAGTTCTAGAAAGATTCTTTAAAACTTGCAACAAGTTCCATACCTTCTCGAAATTCAAGTCTATTCTCAACACACATCATAGAGCTATACTACTTCCCAATAGAAGAGAAAAGACCAAAAGTCCATTTGTGTAAAAGCTAGAGATTAAATAAAAATACCACTTATTATGAAGCAGGCACAATCCAGGTTTCAAGAAACATCATTCAGACATTCATTACCTGATAGTTTAGAATCAAAGGATATACTGACTATGTATGTAGGTCTAAGGGTTAAATAAGACAGCTCACTCAGAAGGTGATGCCAGTAGCAGTCTGTTACAGGCCATCAGCTCAAACTAGGGAACAGGAGGATCTTTTTTTGTAAGACTGTATTTGTAATGTGCTGAAAGAAAATTGTCAAACTTAAGTCCTTAATAATGAAATTATATATCTCAGGATCTTAAGCAGCCAACAGTAAAAACATCAGTTTTTAAAGATTATTAGCAACAGTTTTGTAACAGAGCTCACCATAACCGACACAGAAAAATTATCATATATCCCATTAAAACGGCTAAAATGTGTAAGTCACTGGACTAGAAATTGGAGATAGTCAAAGAATTACTGATCATAATCAGATTACATAGCCAGAAAGAGATTACTGACATCTATGTAAACATATGATGCACATACACGCTCATATTTCTGAGGTTTCAAAATTTCTGAAGCTGAAAAGAGTTACAAAAAAAATTCACTGGGAAGAAAAATCTTAGACAGAAAAACATGAAAATGGAAACTTAACAGGGCTGTTATCTATGCAATTGCCTATCTAGGCAATTTATCTATGGTCAGGCTAACAAAGAGGAGGACAATTTTGGCTACAGCTCATCCTAGTTGTTCAAAACCTGATTTTTTGAAAAAAAAGAAGCAAGTGTAGAGGAGAAAAAAAGCAGGATCAACAATGTAAAAAAGGGGAGGCTGATCACCATCAACATAAATTAGTGTTATGGAGTGTGGAAAATGAGAGGCATAAAACATCTATGTATGACACAGTCAAGAGCGTTAGTAACAAACACCACCTCAACAACAGCAGAGGCTCGTGACTAGACAGAGGTGGCACAAGTGTTAAAAATCATAAGGGAAGATCAAAAATAGTCAATAAATACTTTCATTCTATAGTTGGAAAGATCCAAAATGGTGTAATTGTATCACATTATATTGATTTTCTTTCCAACTCATTTGTTAAACAGATGTTCCAGATCAGATGTTAAAAAACATTGCGAGACAAACATTTTAAATCAGCATACTTGTTAAACTTATCCAAGAGTCCTAGAGCAGCCAGCCCAGCAAATCTATGATCTGTTGATGCTCTTTTAAAACCATGTATTTTAAAATCTGTATCCCTCTCTAAATGCTAAGGACTGCCACCATGCAGAGGAGTGAAAACACAGTGTCAAAGGGACAAATCAAGTTTTAAGGCAGTCTGATATGGTAGAGAATTCAGACGAGATAACAAGAACCAGTGAAAGACAGATGCATTCAAATGTATTCAAACAATAATTGCATGCCTTATTTTTAAATAGTGGAAAAGATGAATCACTGAAACAAGTCATCCAGAGAAGTAAATGGTAGATTCTCAGTATCTTGATACACTTAAAAAAAAAAAAGCTTAGCCAACTAGAACTTCAGAAAAAAACCACCACTGAGACAAAAACTGATGCTGTAATACATTTAAGGTGAAATGGTCATGTATTAAGACAGATTTGATCCCCACTGTAATTCACCGCTATGTGATGCAGTACTAAATGCAAGCCAACTTAAGCAAGCACATGAACTTTTCACATACACACAACTAGATTAATTAGTAGTATGGTAATAATGTTCTTTAATAAACCTAAAATAACAATTTGCCAGCCCATTAACAGAACAAAAAGCCCCTCAACTTAAATAGTACAGAAAGAAAATGTTGGGCTTTTTAAAATAGAACACAAGATACCATGATACTATCTCTTTTCTGCTGCATTCAGTGCAACATCAGGGACACGTGATTCCTCCTATTATTTTCAAACGATTTCCAATCAGACTTCAGGTCACGTTATGACTCAGTGCTTTTGGGAAATCTACATCTAACCACTAACAGAGGGCAAAATACCTATTTCTATTCTGTTTGGTAATTCATCAACCTTTATCCAAAATATGCTAAATGTTGAATGTTCACCTCCAAGGTCTGGATGCAGTTTGACTAACTGCTCCAGCTTGGCTCTTGCTTCTTATCCCAACTCTCAGAGTATAAATATGGTCAACCATTTCTCCTCAAAGACTGTCGCAGACAAATTCCCATACGAGCCAGAGTAATCATGCTTTTTTCTATTCAACATAAATAAAAAGAATATGAACTAACAGATTATAATGTTATCCAATATGGCATGGACCTCAAACTCTGCATCATTTTCAAGTCCTTTCTTAAAAAGTATTTGATCACAGAAGTTGCACCATCAGAAAAAAAAAATGATAAAAACATTAAGTAAAACAGACTGCAGTAGCAACCTTCCTAAAAACTGGAAATGGTAACAGCTATGCCCCTTCTTTTGGAGGTCAAAAATAGAGTTTAAGCCTCACTAATGTAACAACAACCAAACACAGTCAAGCAGCTCCTTCTTTCACGTTTAACAGCCCTCTTCCTCTGACAGAACAACTCAGCCAAAGATCTGTGTTTTTATATTCTACACACTGAACTGCATTAGGCAGTTTCCTGGGCTAGAAGAAAAAGCACACAAAACCTACCGCCTTACTTAATACAAAGCAGTGTACAGTCTAAGTCAAACAGTTTAGACAACATACCACATTTGCACTCCGCAGACATCACTGGCTCCTGATCCAAAATGCTCTTATATGTGCTAATCAACAAAGCCTCAAATGGACGAGGAACTGCTTATCTTAGAAACTGTCTATCCTCCACAATTCTCAGCAACAGCTGTTGGCAATTACAGCAACATACCTAACAGTTTAAGAATAAACTCCTAAGGATGGAGCACAAAGTAAACTTTCTAAGAGACTTTGTCAACAGAACTCCTTTCAGGGCAAAGTGTAAAACAGTTCTTTGCATAGCCCTTCCTCAGTGAAAAATGAATTTCTAACAGCAACAATAACCCAGAGACAGCAAAGATGATCTCTGCATTAGCATAAATCATAGGCAGGCAGAGAATGTGTAACACACTTCCACCAAATCACATTTTTCTTGCACATTAATACGAGGCACCAAAGTCCAAAAGATGCAAGCGCTATTCAAATGCAAACAAAAGAGAACAGAACAATACTTGAGTAAAGCCAACACTGTAACGCAAAGAAGGAAAACTGTGGGCCGTTTCTCAAAGGTAAGTGCCACTCTCGCAAGTGGCAGAGTATTTTAAGAAAAGCTCCAAACCATTTCTGTCTGTCAACTGAGCTTTGCTAATGCTGCAGCAGAAACCAAAAACTATTTGTAAAAAATCAAGTTTGTGGCTTTCCTCCAATTTCTGGGCAGGTGAAATGAAGTGAAACATGTAAGAATCTCATCAGTTAATTAATCGTTAAGCAAAGCTACCAGTACAAGCCTTATTTAGTCACCTTCCCATCCCCAAAGCTGGAGAACAGACTCTTGTCTTCATCTCACTAGCAAAAGGATGCTTTTAGTATCTTTTGAAATGTCCAGTTTTCATAGGAGTTTACCATATCTGTAGTATCTAAATAATGAAGCCATGATAAAATCTAGAGGGGAAAAAAATGCACCTTCTTCCCAGTATGCACTTACACATAAAAATAGTAATTGGTCATGCTCTCGTACTTTAGGAACTGAAGTTCATTATGTATGTTCACAGTTCATACAAGGGTAAGCTCCAGTTGTTGGCTCAGCAGCAGTTAGCAATTTCAAGTAAGAAAATATACAAAAAGTTTAAAGGCTGTGTCTAATTCTGTATTTACCTGATAGTCTGAATGTATTACAACACAACTTGAATTGTAACAACTCCAGTAATCACTATCACTATATATATATATGCATAGGACTTTTAGGGTAACAACATTTAGGCCATACACATGCCACGTGTCAGTAAAAAAAAAAGTTTTGGCAACTGGTAATTCACAGTTGTGTTAACTCAGATAACTATTACATTTACAAAAACAAAAAGGATTGGTTTCAAAAATAGAAATCATTATCATCCACAAACAATATATTTTTCTTAATGCCCAGTTTTAGCTCTTACGGTGTTTCAACCTGTGAGCTGCAAATGAAACAGTGGATGATGATTCAGGGAGAGGTGGGATCTAGGATTAGTTTAACTGAAGGTTTCATGAC
This sequence comes from Phaethon lepturus, assembly GCF_000687285.1. Taxonomy (NCBI): domain Eukaryota; kingdom Metazoa; phylum Chordata; class Aves; order Phaethontiformes; family Phaethontidae; genus Phaethon; species Phaethon lepturus. Next base: position 65,066 of record NW_010529886.1, read on the forward strand.
CTTCAAATTCTTAAAAATATTTTCAATACCAACAATCAGCCCAGATTTATTTGGAATGTATTTTGGAAGCTTTCGTTTTCACAGAGGAGGTATTATCAGTAAATAGCTAAATTGGTGTGTAGCAAGTAACAGAACTGAAAAACAACAACTTTAATGAAGTTTCATTGGTCTGAAAAGAAACACTTCTCTTATGTGGTGCTTTTTAACCAAGTTTCAGGGTGCTTTGTAAGGGAAGGTGAGCAGGATTACTGAGAGTAAAGCAGTGCACGATGCTACGGAGCTAGTGGCAGAACTAGAAGAGTATTCTTGTTTCACATGTTCCATCCCAGTACATTTTGGAACATGATTCTTTCACATATTCACCACTTTCATGCATATATACCACCAAAGCAACGTTACACCAGTATGATGGAACAACTATTGCTTAAAAGCCAACCATAAAGCCTCCAGGATGCATAATATCATAGGATGTGTAGCTAAACTAAACTACTGATGGGTACAGTACAGTAATTTAAGAGTACAAAACTCTCAAACAGCTAAAATGTGCTAATTACAGCCCTTGCGCTGAAATCCACAATTGCACTTGTACACCACTTGAACTACAGGATCCTAAAGAAAAACAAGTGTGACAGTTAAGCATCTACCACTGATGGCAATAAACTGGACAGCTAGCACAGACTGAGTCAGATACATGAGAACAGGGAGGACAAGAGGCTCTGGGGCAGGAAAAGTGGAGGGAAAGCAAGCTTCTTCTAAAATCTCTTTTTCAAGGCCGGGGGGGGGGCGAAGACCTTAACTTCCCTCTTCAGCCACCAGAATTATCAACAATTAAAAAAAAAAAAATCCAAAGAGGGAAACCTTGTGACAAATCTGTCTCTTCCTCCTCCTCCCTCCCTACTTTCACCTCCCAGAAACGAGGCTCTGGCTCCAGAGATCCCTGCCGGGGAGC
>NW_010529887.1:0-2547 GCF_000687285.1 Phaethon lepturus
AGGTCGAGCTGTGCAGAGTGATCCCAACAATACAGGTTGTCCCCCTGCAGCCCATGGAGGATCCGACTCCACAGCAGGTTAATGTGCCCTGAAAGAAGCTGCAGCCCATGGAGAGCCCACACTGTAGCAGGCTCCTGGCAGAAACTGTGGCTCCGTGGAGAGGATCCCACTCAGAAGCAGTTTTTTTGGCAGGATCTATGACCCCATGGGGGACACATGCTGGAGCAGTCCGTTCCTGAAGGACTGCACCCTGTGGAAAGGACCCACGCTGGAGCAGTTCGTGAAGAACTGCAGCCCATGGGAAGGACCCACGTTGGAGAAGGTTGTGAAGGACTCTATCCAGCGGGAGGGACCCCATGCTGGAGCAGGGGAAGACCATGAGGAGAGAGGAGTGGCAGAGACAAAGCATTATGAACTGGCTGCAATCCCCCATTCCCCTACGCTGCTCAGGGGGAGGAGGTAGAAGAGTCAGGAGTAAAGTTGAGCCTGGGAAGAAGGGAGGGGCGGGGGGAAGGTTTTTTGTTTTGCTTTTTGTTTCTCACTATCCTACTCTGTTACAATTAATTGGCAATAAATTAAACTAATCTTCCCCAAGTCGAGTCCGTTTTGCCCCTGATGGCAATTGGTGAGTGAGTGACCTTCTTGTCCTTATCTCGACCCATGAGCTTTTCCGTCATAGTTTCTCCCCTGTCCTACTGAGGGGAAGGAGTGACAGAGCGGCTTGATGGACACCTGGCAGCTAGACAAGGTCAACCCACTACACTACCTCAAACATTAATGGTAACTCAAACACTAGATAAGAAAATAAGATGCTGTGGTGGTAAGAAAAAAATAAACAAACCAAAACAAGCAAACACAAAAGAATCCAGTGGCACATGCTGGGGGAAAAAATTTCTTAAAGTGTCATAAAGTTTATAACAAAGAGTATATCCAAAGACTCTCTTATGAATCTTGTCTCAGCAGTTTAAGAATTCACCACTCCCTTGTTCTGAGAGTTAACAGCACAGACCATACAAATCCTCCTCATCTGCTCCAACCCAGAACAATTTAAAACCATTAAAACTTGATGTAAAAGGCAATTTAAGCCAACCTGTCTGATTTAGCACTGAACAGAACTAGGTAGCACTTGATCTGCCCCAGAAGTAATGAAAGACTGAAACTCCAGAGCAGGCTGCATCTCTCCACCCGCATCCCTATTGCTGCCAAGAAACCAACCCCGAGGCCCTGGCTGGCTGAACACCTTCAGCTGTCACTGCTACCAAAAGTTCTTTCCCCAAATTTTCTTCTGGTGCAGTTGTTTGCAGAGCCCATGGTTAACTACACTGAAAAATGACTTGAGCTGAAAAACAGCTCTGCAAAGGGGGAAGGGAGAAGAAGAATGTTAGTTTTCAGCAGAACCAATGCCTTCCAGTTTACCACCAAATCACCTATGCCTGCAAAGGTATGGTACAGCAGAAAGATGGGCAGCAATGGAGCTTATTCTCTTATTAACAGAACTAGAGAGTTTGTCAAACCACAGTTTAACATTTGCCAAAGATTACTTACCAAGAGCACACACCAATTAATAACTATTTAACCATACACAAACACCATTTTTTTACCCACTCTGTCCTCCCAGGTCACACTTAAGGAGATAAGGTCTCCTTAAGACCGAAGACATGATAGGACAGAGCAGGTAACACCTCCTGCTGTGTGCCACTGGGGGTCTGCCCACCACCCTCCCAAACAGTCTCCTACACTCCTCAGACCTCGCTGCCAACAGCTCCCATGCAAACCTATCACGTAAGGTGAACCTCACTTGCCTGTGCTGCGCAGGGTAGGCCATCCCACTCAATGCTGCCCCACCCCATCCACACACCTTGATTAGCCGCTTCATCAGGCCACGTTCTGTTCCCTTTTCCTTTCCCGCAACAACGAATAAAAAGGCACGCAGAAGGATCACTACACCCTGTTTCAGTCCTCTCTAGGCTCAGAGAGCGCATGTGGCCACTGCTGGGAGGTGCTGTTCACATTGTTCCTAAGAGCTTGCTGAGATCTATTGCTGTTTTCTGTCCATCTCATCCTGTGGAGCCACCACTCACATCCGCGTTCGTCCCAGCCTCAGCCATGTCTAAGCTGCTATGTAAACCAGCCAAGCTAGGTAAGGGAGGGGACCAGTGGCCCCACAGACTGTCTCCCGGACGCCTCACTAGCTGCACTGTGCAGTGCCGGCAGTGCGAAGTCGCTGCGGTGCGTGGAACACACCGATGCATCCCGGTAGGTGGGTTGTTTGGGAGTCATGTTTGGGCTATCAGAGCTGGGGGAAGACGCCTGGGGGCAGGGGAAGCAGGCCCCCTTTCTCTGCCTTGGAGTGACTTGATAGGTGCCGGTGTTGGCAGCTGTTACGGGGTGCAGCTGGAATGGAGTTAACTTTCTTTTGTAGCTGAAACAGTGTCAGGTGGCACTACTCCATACAGTTAAGACGTCGTGAGGTGACACAACTGGCCAATGGGGTATTCCATACCATATATAAGACCTTCACAGAATCAGAATCACAGAATCATTAAG
>NW_010529888.1:0-15410 GCF_000687285.1 Phaethon lepturus
CCAGAACCGAGCCCTGGGGAACACCACTTTTAAGAGATAGAAGACGGTGAGCGCAAAGCAGCGATCTAGAGAACAGCTATGGTCAGTAGGGGATGCTAACAATGCTCCAAGCACCCAGAAATAGCTAAGGAAACAATGACAGCTCGATTGTATGTACCATTCCTGAGCAGTTCTCAGATGGAAGGAATTAATAAAGTTATGGTCTAATTAATCCATCTTTTAGATTTTGTCTTTTGTTCTACATGTATAAGATTAAAAAGATGTGATAACTGATCCATGACCTAATTAAAGTATTTCAGAGTGCTCTCTTTGTAATTAGAGCAAAAGCATTGTTATGAAGCTATTCTAAATTAAAATTATGTATAGACCCAAACCGAGTTGCAGATTCCATACAGAACAGTGTTCATGATACCAAATGATAATGTGATAGATTCGAATATTCTATAATTGTTAATAGGGCATATTTAAATAATGCAAGCAGGTTTTTAATCCTTTCCTCATGGATGCTGTCTCTTTACTAAAACAAACCAACCCAAACCCTTCAGGATGCAAAGAACTGAAATTTTATCCCCTCTGGACTGGTCTAGAAACTCACCAAAAAGGGTAGGACCACCTACTGTCCATTCCAGTACACTTGCCAACAGTCAATGCTCTATACTTACTAAATATAAATGTGCATTAAAAATACTATTTAGAATTCCCAAAGCTTCCCACAAATAGCTGTTAAGTCTTCATCTCCCCTTCCCTAATCCTTTTCTTTTAAATCTTTACTACTGTGGCTCCCAAACTCATTTCTCCTTTCATTTGCAGTTGGGATTTTGTGGAAGAATGGCCACTGTTCTCATCGTATTAATAGATTTCAAGGCCAGAAAAGGCCATACATGATCCAGCCTGACCTCTTCCTATTACATTTCAGCTACTAGAGCTGTGCCTCTCTGGAGTTGATTATACAGACAATCTAGTTCACTTAAATTTGACTCACTTTACGTTTGGTATTTAGATAGAGTGATGGAAGATGAATCACTATTCTAAAGCACAATGGATATCCTTAAAGCTAGTATGTATTTTAGATTCAGTATTCGCATTTAGATCCATTAGCACACCATCTCCTTCACTTCACAGACCATTAAAATATGTAATTTAATTAACCCAACTAATTCTTTCCTAAGGGACAGTAAAATACCATGAATACAGAACTTTAAGATATTTAGCCACATATCTATGACAATCAAAGACAATTATTTCACAAATGCTACATTTTAGAAAGAACTTTTCTAATTAATAGTCAGATTGATAGTGCATTTGAAACCTCACTGATACACTTAAGTACAATAAAACATTAATTAAATTTCAATTCAAAAGTAAATTGTTTTGGATGTGAGAATATATTAGCATTGCTAATCCCTCTTTGTCTGTAGCTCTCAGATACTCTGCAGTTAAACATCCTTCAGGGATAAACTAAACAACTGATTAGCCTTCACTGAACTGGGGTGTTCGTGAACATCAACGTGAACATTTTAGATGTTCAACACATGTGGTTGGTGCTAGGGAACACGAAAACACACCGAACCTCTTAAAATATCAATAAACACAGAAGCAAATCTAAAAATTCTAACGCAACTACTTTATAACGTGGCCTTATTTGTATCCTGGCGCAAGCCATGCAGCTGAACTTCAGTGTTGTACAGAAGACAAGGAAAACCCAATGGCCCAAGGTTGCACCCAAGCTAGTTGGCTCTCACACTCCAGCTGGGAGTGAACCCAAGAGGGTAACACCCTTTTCAAGGAAACCTGAGTGTGCTTCTTCAGGTACCTCAGATGCTGAAAGTGGCACAACTGTCTTTCAACAATCACTACAAAACACAACAGATTTCTGCCATGCAGCAAGATACTGGGACACGTGATTCAGCACTGCAGGAAGCCCATTGTTTCTTTCTTCAGCTAGTACTTTTCCCACGTCTATGTTTATTCTGAAAATTTGAGATTTCAATTAAAAATAAGAAGTGTTTCCTTCTTTACCAGATAGCTACAGAACTGAGACAAGAAGGACATTCAAAAATGAGCAGAGTATTTCATCACATAAACAAGACAAAACTATTCAAATAACTACTATTAGTTATTTGAATTTCCTAGCAATTACTAGGAAAAGCTACCATCTTTTTGGTGAACTATGCATGGTAAATTTATGAAATCGATTATTACACAAAAGGACCAAAACGAATGTAACTGACAAAGAGGAATCTTTTCCTGTGAGTCCTAGCAAACAAAGTCTTGAATTTAATAATCTAATACATAAAAATTTATGAATTGTAAAGACAATCATGATTAATATATTTGAGTGAAAAGTATCAGGTGTAGAAAGGAACAACATTTGAAAAAACACACACAGCTTTAACAGGCATGGAAAAGGAAGTGCTGTAAGAAAACTACTGTGGCATTCTGCATTAGGCAGATAGATTCCATCACTCTGGATATTACTTTCATTCCGGGGCTTGAAGAGACTTACAAATACTGTATAACCAAGCGAGTTAGTGGGTAGATTATATCTATGCCCCAGGCACTGTGAACTATGTTCAAAAGCGTAATTGAATCAGCTCCATCATGCTCTATTATCACATGAAAAAATTGCCCAATGAAAAGTTTAGTTGAAATTTTTTGAGATAAGCTTCAGTTTCAAAGGGTTGATATTTTTCAGCAAGCCACATTTTCTGAACAAAATTTATCAAAAATTCCCAGCGAGTTCTGAGAATGGGAAGAGCAGCAAGTTACTAACGTCAGCTCATGGGAAGCAGTGTGAGGAGGTGGGTAGGACTGATGGTGAGACTGATCAGTCTGGAGGATTGACCAGCTGTTTTAAAGGGGTCAGTTTTGTATCCCTGCTAATTTATGCTTTTTCTTATACTTAGTTCCTATCTGTGAATGACTTGATGGAAGCAGTAAGAGAAGCAGGGACCACCTGGCTCTGAACAGAAGATGTTTCCAAGCTCACTGTAGCCTGGGATTTGCTATTGCTGGTATTGCCTGCCAATCACCCAGCTTTCTGATGAGCCTAAAATAAAGGGAATAGGCCAACTATGAAAATTATAGAAGCATACAGCATATTCTTCACATCATTATTAAAAATCTGGGGAACAAACACACCTAAAATTAAAAAAAAAAAAAAAAAAAAAAAAAAAAAGCTTTTGTGCAACACCCTGACTGGGATTAAGAGAACAGGAATGTTTATGTTGGACAATTTTGGGTTTTGTGGTCAAGAGAGGGAAATAACAAGAAAAAATTAAATACAAAAATTAAAAAAGGTACTCCAGTACGAGAGCATGAGAAAGGAGAAAAGCAGATCAAGGAGAGTCGCCAGCCCAGGGAAAGTCTATGGTATAAGCTTACAATAGGAAAAGATAGGAGACAGAATAGAATAAAGAATACAAAGGAAAGCACTTGCAGTTTTACATAGACAAAGAGACAGATGGCACAATAGCATTTCTAAAAAATTAAGTTATATCATTTCTACTATCTGTTCACATAATCTGCACACATTTTTTACGGTAACCTATGTTTGAGACCCAACGCAGTTATTTTTTACACCATAAAAGGATTTCTGAAATCATGTCCAAAGCATCAATCTACACGAAAACTAAGTCTACCTGTCCAAAATCGGGAATTAGATTAAAAAAAATAATTTTTACAGACTATAATGATCTTTCATCTGAACTTGACTTGGAAACATTTTAATACCCTCACACTTCATTGCCAATCGGAATTAATACATCGTACAGGGGTTAATGTAACGTAGCCCCTTAAATAACTATGCACGACGCATGAATGTTACAAAACTGCAAGAGCTTCCGTGCAGAGAGATGAAGAGCTACCTGAACTTCATAGTGTGAAATTACATCCTGGTGCAGAGGCCAAAACACAAAGCCAGTCTAGGGACCACCACCAACACATAGAAAGGCAGATCAGTATGTTTTGTGTAATAAAAGGTTCATAAACAATACTTGATTATTGTTGGATTTTTAACGAGAACAGCAAAAAAAAGATTTTGTGAGAGCTGCAAGTATAGAGGTCACCATGGAAGCATATTAAGAAACATGAGGTGTGTAAAAACTTAAGTTTTTAAGTTTTTAAGCACACACTAGTGTGCTTAACTATCAGGAATACTCATCAGCTCATCTGTTTAACGCACTTGTCAGCAGGTGTATTAGCCCATATAGATTTCTATGCTAGGTTAGCTAGAGCATCCCTGCTCCTTAAACTAGCGTATTTGGAGCTAATTGAGTATTTCCACCTCACACTGAATTGCAAAAATAACCAACCCAAATTGCACATCTTTAGTTTTCACTGAGGCAAAGGTAGAAAAAGGAGATTGGATTAGTCAGGAAAATGATAGCCAAAGTACAGAGGAAGGAAAAAAAAAAAGTAAATGGGGAAAGGAAAGTGGAAAAAAAGACAAATGATGAAAGGAAATAAAAAGTTTTTCCTACCATGCAACCTCAAGGTGCCCTTTGGATAGAGTTAAAAACGGGCCAAACTGATTTTGTAAGTACCATGGATGACCCTTGCACTCATAGATCAGGTTGTATGCAGGAACAGAGGACTGGAAGGGTTCCTCGGTCATCACGTCTAGCTACTTGCTTCCACCTGCAACCATAGTGTGCAGTCTGCCAGTATTCATCATAACCAGACAGGTTCATTCCACAACTCCCTCACCACCTTCTGCCGTAGCTATTGCTATGTTATTCCACAACCTCATTCCTCTGACTTTGAAACTTTCTTTTCATTTCCCAGCATATAGTATTCATGAGGAATTTATACCTAGTTCTTTTTGTTTCAATATAAATTGTTATATTGTTGTTATAATATAAACTCAACGTAATTTGCACCACGCCCAGGTATCTATAAAGGACAGTCTTAATGCTCAAACAGTAATTATTCCTATTAGCTTTAAAGACTCAGAAGAAATAGAAAGAAGGCTTTTTCTGCACAGAAAGCGTTCTCAGATGCAGAAGGAATAGGGAAGGAGCACAATACAAAACAAATGAGAGGAGAAAATGGAAACCACTTTAGCCAGTGGGAAATATATTGACATAAACTGAACGGTAGCTTAATTCAGAAACATGTTCGTAGACAATAATATCTACCAAGTTAGCCATAAAATAACAACATGATCAAAGTAATAAATTTAAGAGCGATTTAGAACAATAATGTCCAGAAGAAACAGGTGAAAGGAAGATAGCGGTGATATTTTTCTGTGAAAAAATGCAACACGTGTTTCATCAAATACTGTAGGAATCACATAATAATATAAACAGAGTATATAAACTGAGTTATCTGCAATTAAAACAAACACGAAAAAAAGCCAAGCACAACTCTGAAAGTCAAACGGGAACAATTATGGCTGAACGAGATTTGCAAACAACACAAATCAAAATCAGTGAAGAGTCTAGTCTTTTATTTTTAGTAGTTATAAAAATAATGCTAACTCACATAGGCACTATAGAATGGTCTCCTTTTCCAGTTTTCGTATATAAACAGCAGCCGTAAGAATTTGCAGACCTAAATTTTAAAAAGTATTTGTCTCTGGTAAAGGGGACTAAAACTGAGAGAAAACGAGATAGCTGGCAACCAGAATACTGCAATTCGAGACTTCTCAGAGGAAAGTAGTGCGTGTTCTTTGGTTATAACATTTTATATTCCCTCACTCTGTAAAGTATTACTCAGAATACTGGCCTTTGTAAGATGTGAAAAGTGTACTGCAGACATGTTCAAAGTGGTAAATGGACAGACAATAATTTAAAATCTTTTACACATTGACTAAGCACCTTTTAGGATTCAGACATTAGGAAGTATATTTCAAATTTTTCTGCTGTCATTTTTATTACTTCTCTCATTGACTACCACTTTCTGAAACCATATCCAAAATTAAAGCCTAATCTGTATGGGAGAATGAAGCTTTTAAAGTTGGATGACTGCCATGGCAAAGGTAGTCTAAAATAAAGAACATGGAAGGAAACATACTTTAGGCAAGGAGGAGGACTGTGGAAGGTACAAGGAAGACTCTCAGATAAAGTTTATGGCTCCAAGGATTGCTTATATCTTTCTCATTAAATGTGACTGATGAGTAGCAAAAATAATCCTGATAACATGGATCAGAACCCAAGGTTCTCACTTTTTAGGTGAATTGCAGCAGTATTTACAATTACATTCTGAACAAAGAAAACCTTACTTTTTTAAATTGAAAAACAATTTACAACACGCACTCAACAGAATGAAAAATTTTTTGTGGAAGCTTGTTAGTAATGTTTTTCTGTGTAATCATTACTAAATAACGCTTGAAATTTTCCAGTTACAGTTTTTTAAAGATTGGAAATAATCCTGTTTTCATCATTCAGCACAGGGAAGGGAGCAGGACTGGAGAGATGAAGGGCAGGGTAATGGTGGCAGTGCAGAAGGAAACCTGTCTGTCCCTTCGGATGAAGGTTGGCTTTGTAAAACGTCCCTTATTGCCCACCAGATCCTCATTTGAAGCAACACGACTGAAGCGTAAAAGTAACGATCAGATCTCAAGATCATCTCCTTGACTTTCTCCCCTGGATGGACTACTTCCCAATTTCCATCTCCAAGACAATGTCTCTGCACCGCTCCAGATCACCCGCCCACCCAGTAACCCTCTCCATTACTATATTAGACGGCTGATGAAACTCACGTTACTTTTGCTCCGTTAAAAACCGGTGATAGAAGTTTTGGAGAGCACCTACACAGAGTCATCTGTGGTCACTCCATTGCCAAGCTGAAAGGAATCTCCTTCCAAATAACTTTCAATCCAACAGATTAAAATAACTGAATTTCCAGTTCAAAGGGTGAATCACACTTTTCCCTTTTTTTTTTTTTTTATTGTTGGGTTGAACAAAAAGAAATTCAGTTCAGAATTTCTGCCCAGTGAATCAATAGTGATTTCAAGCACTCAGCTGTGGATGTTTCACTAGCACATAAATTAGAAAAGCTTCAAAAGGAGAGGCCGACATGCTCGGAGTCCCATGGTGCTCTATGGCTTTACAGTAACAACGTTCTTCTACGGGGTCAAAGTCTTCAAATCTCTGTATTGAATTACGCACAGAGAAGACTTAAATACAGGTTTCATGCACGCCAGAAAATCCTCTTGCAGAACATTGTTCATGGTTATCTCAAAACTTCATCGAAAAGGCCCTACATTTAATACTGCTGAGGATTCCTGACTGTGGACTGAGCCTGCCCAGTTTTGGAATTACTGCTGGAAGACAGAACAGGGCAAGATAACTGCCTATGGTGCCTCTTCCAATTTGTAAGACCCTATTTTATTTTTTTTTAAACCTACTGAAACTATTTTCCAAATTTGACCTGAATTCAGAAATTTCATGCATACTAATACTCCACTGTGATGGGCAACGGAGTAAAATAATTACTGCATAATATGTCCTAGTTACAATCATTTGATAGATTTTTTTTTTTTTTTAATTGTGGTATACGCCTCCAATCCTGTGTCAAATAAAACCTTTCTTAACAGAAGTATTGCTTCTAAAGAACCAAGAAATAGTTTTAGGATTTTATTTTAGAATTCAAGCCAAATATTTCTGGAAGAAAGACTATTTCTATAATTTTCAATTTGTGGGTATAATTTAATTTTTGACAACTGTCAGAAGTTGGCATTCTAAAGCAATTTCATTCTTCCCTGCTATAGAGTCACAATAGTAATAAAATTGTCAAGAAAGACAATATCAATATAGTATGAAAAAGGAAAAATCGCCTAATATAATAATTCAAATTATTTTTCAAATATCTATCATTGTGCTTTTGTGAAATCTGTCTCAAACTGTCATATTTGGGCAACACATCAAACACCAACCACCCTTTATAACAAGCGTATCTGAGAGATATAAGTCGCTTTCATAAATTTAAACTAACAGGAGCTTAAACAAAATATTGAAAAGTGAAATGAATACTAGAAAAGCTCCAGCCAAGGCTGTAACAGAAATAAATCTTTTGAAAATGGTGCAGAGAATAAGTCCAGGCTCTCAAGTTCTCAGCTGGCTTTACCAAGAACCGGTATCATCATCAGTTCAAGACCTCCCCAACTGCCTGAACCATTAAGGGAGATGTATAGAAAAATCACCTGTATGCATTTAATTTTCCTCTATTTTTAGCTTACTGCTCAGGGACATGGCGCTCATTATGGGATATAGGAGAAGAACATTGTAGGACCACACAGGACTTGTAATGGGGTGTCTAGAGGAGGAACGGAGTGTAGAGGAAAGGAGGCATCAAGACAATTTGGGGAGGAACTAGATGTGAGAACGGAGGGGTCGGGTAAGAGGATAAGAGGGGCCAGTAGTGTGTAAACAAATTGCGGGTGAGTGCACTTGTCTGGCCATGCCTTGGGCCAGATTTCTGATTTCCAGCTGCTGGAGAGCCCACAGCGTTTGGGGGTCAATGAGGCATTATACGCACAAATCTAAGCATCTCCCCCTAAAGACCTTCAACCCTGATCAGCCAGAGAGGGGAAGAGGATAAGACACTTGGTGCTGTTGGGTTCGTGTGAGTGCTGTCCGATGTGTGTGGTCAGTCACGTATGTATGTATATATGAGCTGTACATGTGTGTTTGCCTGCATGTGCCTACTGGGGATATATGCGCAGCATCGCTACCGCTTGGACCTGCAGCCACGGAGCTGCGGCAGCCTCATTAGTAGATTTGGGAACCCCTGACACTACTTATCTGTAGAACAACTCTTTGAGATTCCGTACATTGCCTGCTCTTTTATCAGAAGTGTTTTAAATCATTTTAGAAAAGGAACTTTAATGTCTTTCAGAAGCTAAATTCTCTGAGAGCTGGAAGATAATTAATGGGTTTGAAAAGGATCTGAACGAGCTAGTGTTAGAGTATTTGCATGGAATGACATTTAGCATGCCATATTTCTTATGATGAGCACTGCAAACATGAATAACAATTGAAGTCGCTGCCAAATGTAACAAGCAATTCAAAATGAGTATTTTTGAATAACAAGATAGAGTTTTCGGGCCACAGCTTCAGTGACTTGCTGAGTATAAGACTTCAAATTCCCATGCACAAAGCTTCCTGTTGGATAGGCGTGAGCCATGGGTGAGATTGGAAAAAAGCAAGTTGCAGAGTACTTCATCATATTGGCAAAATAGAGAATATGCTTATTATACACACGGGTTCTTCCAAAACGCAGACCAGGACTCGTTCGCCCATTAAGCAGGACTGACCGCAAGCCTCACTTCATCATTACAAAATGGATAGAAAGTCCATTGTCTCAAACAGTAATAGAAGTAACGCTTTATAGTAATTTTTTTCTACACTCACACACACAGACTTTTTCCTCTCTCTAGAAATAGCAGTCACTAACTTCTATAAGAAAAAAAAAAAAAAGAGTTCTTATATACTTCAGTGAAGAGTACTATAAATAGATTTAGGGAGAGCATAGCTTTAACTGAAAAGACCAGATAATTTCTTTTCTAAAAAAGACTTCTCTAGCCACTAAGTCAGGTAGGAAACAGGTTATGTAGACAAATTCTAAGCAATCAAATATTAGTATCAGGTGTATTATTTTCTTTTAAAGAGTCTATTAGTCCTCCTCATACTTGCCAGATTCAAACCCAATACCCTGCAGTTCTTTCATTCAACTCAGGCCTTGGGAACAGCAGTCAGCTGGAAAGACTCAGAAAAATGCCAAAAGTGCCCCGAAGTAATCAGTTCTTAGTTATCACAGTAAGAGATACTTTTAAGTATCTTCAACTGCAGATCAACTCTTCATTTTGAATCCTGTCACTGGGACTCAGAGTTGAAAACAGATGCAGAAATCAGACAATACTTCATCATTTGTTTTCTCTATAAAAAGAATTTCCTCCTTTCCCACATCAAGTGATAGTTATATTGTGACAAGTCTTTTAATGGCTTCTACAGAAACACCCTCACGAAGTAATTCCACTTCCATATATTTTATAAACTAGGAAAAATGCAGTAGAACTAGCAGAAAGAAAGAGAGAGCAAGCCTATATCCATTAGTTGAATTCTTATTAACCAGTGCAATGTATTCAGCTAAGGTTTTATATATTTTAAATATAACTTTTAAGTGTTAAACCCAAACTATTCCAGGAAAGCTTTTCGATACTAATGGGTACGAACTTTTTTTTTTCCTCTTTTTTTTTTTTTTTTTTGTTTGTGTTTTTGGTTTTGGGGGTTTTCTGGGGTTTTTTTTGTTTTTGTTTTTGTTTTTAAATCAGAACAGTGCAGAGAGTAGATTGGGTAAATCAGGGCTCCTGGGAAGTCTGTTGCTGATGACTCTGCCAAGTGAGTACATCTGAGGCATCAGTGTAACATGTTATGTAAGATGATGGTCACACTCTGCACCTAAATGTAAATAAGATAAGGCTTACTAGCAACAATTTCAATGTGAGAAAGGATGGAAATTTTGGGGAAAAGGGACAGAATGGTTAAAAATAAGCACAATTAGAAGGATGGACTAACAGAATAGTGTGAAGTAGGTATCCAGGGTCAGAGAAGGATTCAGAGAGGAGTGTAATCTACTGGTAAAGAAAAAGACAACAAACAAGGTACATTAAGTTTGTAAAGTAAAGGGAGAAAAAAAGAGATCAAGAAAAAGACATTTGCTTTTTGGTCTTTTATTACTTCACATTACAAAAACATGACTGAGAACTAGAGACATGAAGAAGGACCTTATACAACTACAGAACCAGGGTATGAGAAAGAGACGGAAGTAAGAAAGGTCAATAGGGATCGGCATATCTAAAGAGAACATGAGATAGGGGAATTTTCAGGCCCTGAAGTGCAAGGAAGACAAAATAAGTGTATGACCACATGCAGGCAGCAAAGAAAAGAAGAGGAAATGGAGCAGGAGTATAGAGGAGAGCAGCAGAGATTCCTTGGGAAACAGAGATGGCTGTCAGGATGGCTACGAGAACATTGCCTACCATCCCCCCCAGACTGTATTTCTGATTTCTATGAGTTCTTCTTCTCTTCCCCGTTGTTCTCAGGCTTTATCATTTTCTTAGGGTTACTATAACCAAAAAAGATACACAAAATCTCACTCCTCCCAAAACTTTTGCGTACAGAAGACTGTTTGCTTTCCCTCACCTCTAATGTAAGACAACATGAACAACAAACATCAGTATTTCCTAGGTCTCATTTATCCCACATCTGGGAGATGTTTACACAGTTCTGACCACATGGGAGTAAATACCTATATAGCAAAGTATTCAAAGGCGTAGCAATTGGATAATTTCACTTAGATGGTTTTGAACTAAAGCTTATTTTCACTATTATGGTATTTTTAAGACCTATGAAGCCAAAGTAGTCCTATTATGCAATTATTATGGGGTACATACATGCATTCATAGATAGAGTTATGAGGTTTCTGCATAAAGTATTTACTCCTTTTCATAAAACTGTGTGAAATGAAAAAAAAACCCCACATTAAAAAATTCTCTCCTCTTGGTTGGTTTTTTAGAACTCAACTTTGTAAATCAAAACTGTCAATCATCAGAGCTTCGTACATCTACCCAAATATATGTTACCCTTCCACATTATTAAAGTAACAACTACCTTAAAGCTATATATTCTTGGCATTAGCGTTCAGTCCAAAGTCTTTTGCAAATGATAGCATACATTTATTTCATAGCTATCAATGGAAAGCAATTCTCTCCGGGATGCAACAACCGTCTATAGTAGCATATAATAGGATACAGCAATATAGGGCAGGAAATGAGGAGCACACCCGAGCCAGCTGTGACCACAGGAGACATTTTTAGGTTGACGGTGTAATTATCCAAGCTGGAATTTTGCCCAAAAACCAACTAGCAATACTCCGGCAGAACACAGCCTCAGTTCATTAATCCAGCTCTTTATGGCACCGAGCTAAACATACCATTTCAGGTTGCACCAAGGCTGGCCTGGGTTACACGGCTCGTGTGTGTGCTAATAACAGTGAGCGGTGTTTGGTGTCTCCTGCTCTCCTAATTATGGACTCATGTTGTACAGAGCCAAAAAAGCTGCCCCACTTATCTGATAGACTTTTTTCTAGCCTGCAATTATAACAAAAGATGAATGCCTGTATCATTCTGTGTAATACCGTTTAAGATCTTCTTTCCTCTCTGCTTCCTGCATCGTTGTTTTTTTTTTTTTAACACGGATTAAGAATAAAAGGCTTATTATCAATTAAGAAGTCAGAAATTAATTCAAGAAGAAAACCAAAACTTTCCACAGAAAATCCCCTCAAGATGCCTTTAGCTTTACAAAGCACAAATCTACAAAGAAATCGTTGTTAAGTAATACAAAGCTCTAATGATAAAGATAGATAATAAGGACCTCTGATACCGTGCTAATGAATGTGGTATATTTGCCTGGATCAGAGAGCGTGCAACAGTTTAGGCTGATGACTAACTCAGTAGAAGGCTCCTTGGGAGAAGCTATCAAAACTGAGTCAGCATCACAGCCCCAAAGGGAGCGAGCTATAAATTCAGAGGGAACAAGGGCACTCGTGTCAGTGCTGAAGATGCTGTAGTAGAATTTGACATAACACAAAATAAGCAGCATAACGGAAAGATGCAGTAGTCGGCAGATGAAACAATGCCAGAACAACCAGGCATCAGCATCAAAATTCTAAAAAAAAACCCCAAAAAACCCAACAAACCCAAACCCCAAGAACAACAACAACAACATCACCAAAAAAACCCTCAAAAAACACACTAAAAACCCCACCAGAATACTGGCATAGCATTACACATAGATTATATAGCATATACTTGACTTATGATGTACTGGCAGCTGAATATTAATTAAAAAAAACCAAACACATAGTAACAGGAAAACAGTAAAACCAAATTTACAAATAATGGATAGGAGGAAGAAATAGCCTCAGGATAGAACAGACCAGAATATTCACAAATCAGTGTTTATGTATGCAAGATTTTAACCACGCCTGCTCATACAATCATCTGAATCCATTTTTTAAGAACTGAAAAAAACATCATATGAGAGCTAGGGTCCTAACACGCTGAAAATCAGTATTTTATACGCAAGTCCTTTAAACTCCTTTTGAAGTCTCAGCTGGAGATCTGCCAGTCTTGCTCTAAATCCCAGGACTGATGATACTGGCAGATGGTATCTTTAGATTATAGGATTTACAATGGGAAAAAAAGGGAAAGGTACTTAACTCTGCTGCAATAAAGATAATTACAATCAAAGTCAATAAAAGGAAAAGTTTTCTTTTGGGTTTATTTTGAAAACATATTTTTTTCCCCCTGCCACACACGTAAATTTGAAAGTATATGACATAAATTTTACATCTTGAAGGAAAGTGATCAGACGATATCCATGATATCATGGATATCCATGATATTTCTAAAATTTCAAAGCCTTATTTGAAAGCAGATTCCTTATAACAACAACTTTAACTTCAAATTTTAAATCATGCAAAACCAGGATTATTTCTGCCAGTAGAGAAAATGTTATTATCCCACACCCGAGTCCCATGCCCAACTAGGCAATTTTTTGTACCATTACGTATCTTGAAACTTGCAGTTTGATGTTTTGCAGTGTGCAAACATGTTAGTATTTATCTTGTTATCACCAACACCCAGAAAAAATCCTGGGTTTAATTTTGCTATTATCTGTATATATTCAGACTTCGACAACCATTGTATACATGTCGATATATACTTGAAACGACAAGTAATTCTATACTGCTGTACTATTTGATTGATAATTGTTAGATTGTTCAGAAATGTATACACCATAATCTTAATTGTACATTTGCATCCACAGGCTTTAAACCACTGCTTAAATTTAGCAAAATCATGTCATTGTGTAACATAACAGAGTAAAAAGCAAGCTGAAAATCAAACAAACAATAAGATTTGGCACTGTGCAGCACGGCTGCTAAGTAATATTTGAGTTTACTGTTCGGCAACAGAACAACTAAAAGGAAAAAAAAACAACACTTTTTTTTTAACCAACGTTAGAACATTCTTTATACGCATTGCCTTTCACAAAGGTATTGTTATTTTAATACTTATATGCCATGTTACAGATATACTGTAGTGTAGGACACAGTTTTAGTTACATTATCAGAGCAGCTGATACACTTGTTTGGGAAGAAATCTTGAAAAGCATCAAATAAAACAGTTACCCAGTCAAGCATTTTGTTCCACATACCTTGTTTACGTACATCCTCTACGGCAGCAACCAATTCCTCCTTGAGATCCTGGCTCTCTTTAGCAATTTGATCTCCTTTTTCTAAAAAGTTTTGAGTGGCCTGTTCCACTGAAGCAGCCAACACATGAGCCTTCTTAGAGCGTCCTTTCTTTTTGCCAGACGGTCCTTTATTGCTTGTGTTAACAAGCGTTGTTACCTTTGAGAAAGAAAAACCAGTTTTTGTAAATTTGAACAATTCTCCAACCAGTAGTAGCACAATAGATGGCCACCTAATTCAAGGTCCCCACTATTTTCTTTACCATTGAAATGATGTATATGGTCACGTGGATTGAACAAATAGAACTTAAAGTTTAAAATCCAAAGTACGGCAGCACATGCCTCAAAAAAGGTTTTTCCCTTTTAATCTGTATTTAGACTGGGCCAAGCAAATCACAGTCAAGCAGTCAAGGAGAAAAAGATAAGAAACAAGTATAGAAGGGCACTGGTGCTAAAGCATCACTTTTGTCACTGGTTTTCATTTAGAAAAAGGGAGTAAGGTGATAAAATGAAAACACCACATATGGGTCAGAAACCACTCAAAAAGCAGCTGTCTCTTGAAATAACTACTGTCAGTTCTATTCAAGTGGTGACAAAAACATTGCGGCTGTTTTCCAGACATTAAGGAATGAGCAGCTCCTGCTATTATACAGGTTAAAACTACTCAGTTTAATATTGCTCTGGCATATTTACAATACATTGGCATAAGACAACAGCGGGCAGTGAAATGATCCCACTTTCTCCCCAGTATTTGAAAAGAAAATCTGTTTCCATGCTTGGAGAATCTCCTAAAGAATTCCTTACTGAGATGTTGATAAACTGATTAGAAACTTGAACCACAAAGCGTAACAATACAGCACAGTGTATACCACAGCTTTTTGATGGACCAAAATAATCTTGTCTCACAGCACCAGTAAAATGCTGCCTGCCTAAAACAGGAATACTGGATCAGATATCATCAGGTGTTAAATGCAGGAAAAAATAGCGACGGATCCGTGATGCTCAGGGATGCGATTCACCCTGGCCAGGATACACACCAGGGCAGCTGAAGTGACATTCCAGTGTGGAACCCAGAAAGCCACCATAAGAAAATACAAACCTCTGCAATAGGGACAGTGCACTACAAAGGAAAAGATTTCACAGAATCAC
>NW_010529889.1:0-19665 GCF_000687285.1 Phaethon lepturus
GGCCCGGCCCTTCGCCCCGCACCGCCTCGCCCGGCGCCCCAGGGCGCAGCCGGGCGGCGTTTCCCACCCTAAGCAGGACTCCTTGTGCCAGGCAGCGATGCAAAGCAGCCGTACATCTTGCACCAGCAATTTTGGATTTTTCCGCAGTGCGAAGCGTCCAGCCGTGGGGGCAATGCTCTTGGGGCCTAAAGCAGTTCCCAGGTGGTGACCTTCCTGTAGTTGGGCACGATACAGGGCAGCTCCAGCACTGCTCAGCTTTCGTCGATGTCTGGCTAGTCTCAGGAGAGCTTGGGTCATTTCAGTGCTCCGCTCCTTCTCACTTGGGCCAACTCAGTCCCTTGCCAGACTACAGGGATGGAGTCGGGACGTACACTTAGTAGGACCTGGGGTGTCGAGTGAGCTCTCTGCCACATCATACTGCACAGAGGGCTCGTGTGAAGAATGTCAAATATGATAGCAGGGTGTCATAGCAGAACTTGGAAAGAATTTTTGAAACAGGCTGGACACTGTTTCATGATACTGGGTTTCCTCCGTTATGGCAAAAGGATACCAGTAAACATCAAAAAGAATAATGATAACTTCCCTACTAATACTACAAGTCGAATGTGCTGGTGCTAATGATAATATGTAATAATGATATTGGAAATATATACTATGCCATATATAAAGCTTTTATAAATCTCAGATCAGGCATTAAATATAAATTTGAAATCTGTGTTTTATTTATTGCACTGATTGTAATGAATTCTGAATTATGTATATAATGATGTATAATGAATGTATGTTTTGAAAGGTCATTTTGTGAAAAACTGAACAAGTATCATGTGTGCAACACCTGTTAATGAGGCTAGGTGTGCTTCCTCTTACTAGTCCGTGCACGAATTCCTGATGATCAAGAATCAGGAATTCAGTACAGATCAGTACTGAAAAGAGAGTCTACCCTTCCAGAGATTTTGAGCTGTTCTGGTTTTCCTTTGATCTGTCTCATCTGCTGTCTCAGATGCATACATGAACTTTCCTCTGATTTTTTAATTCACAAGCCTGTGGGGCTTTTGTTTTAAAGCAGTAGTACTGAAAACACAGACTAAATAATTCTGTCATAGTTGCACTGTAGTCTTGGGTTTAGTGTTGTGAAGCTCTTCCTGTTACCTGAAGTATATGTGATTGTCTATACCTACATTTTGAACATACATGAAACTGTATGGCTGAGTATTAGGTATTTTATGAGGCTTTGTAATTTGTATATGCATATAAAATACGATGAATTAACTTACAAACTTTGCATTTAATGTATTCAAAACTGTTGTTGATGCATTTGTGTTGAATTGCTTGAAAATTTCTGAGTTTGATTTGCAAAGACAGGTGGAGAGGCTTTTGTGTTTGCTGGACTACTGTTGACTTGTGGCTTTCATTGACACTGGATAGGTCATTACGGATTTTGTCCCTCACGTTTGTCCAGTCGTTTGACATACGATTCCTTTAACATATATTGTGACCATTTCTCTTATGTTTATTTAGTAACTATACTTTGTGTACAGTCTTAGATAGTGGGAGATATTATTCCTTGTCGTTTGTAAAACACTGATACTTTTCTGGAGGGCAGTGGGTTTGTAATTTAACAGTGAGACTATTAGCATGATGGAATTAAAAACATCCTGGAAACCATTTCTTATTACTTGAGGATGCTGGTTCAGTGAGAATTTTTCATTAAAATTCCACAATGTTATTTTTAATAGTGTGTTTAAGTGTCTTGAAATTATCACTTTTAATATACAGAAAATGTTAAACACTAGCTGAATTTCTTTATTCAGTTCATGAGAAAATATTTATTATCTGTTTATGGTTTTACATTTACTCACTTAGCATCCGCATGAAACTGGTCACAGATGAGGTTTTGTGATAATAGTCTTCCAATGTGATTTATGTAATTTATTAAATATTTGATAAATTCAAACAAGGAAACCACAAGAGTTTAAACAAGAGGTTGATTCAGTAATTTTGTGGTCTTACAAATGTAAATCACTTCACTGTTTAAATTAACAGGAGAGCTAATGTCCAGAGGAATTCTGTGATTTTTTTTTTTTTTTTAAAGAAGGAGCCATGTGTTTGGTGTGGTATGGGAGGACTTTTGATGAAACTAGGTAGGTGCTTATATTTCTGTTTTAAGTTAGTAATTTCATAATGAAAAGTACAGTATTCTATAACACTCAACATTTCATATGAAAGTCTATTATTTCATTTATTCATGTTTTTGCTTGGGAGATGGACATCTCCAGTGTGAATACTAAGGGATTTGTCTTTTAAATGCAAACCCTGCTCTCTCCTACCCTTCTTTACCTGCGTCCCTCCAAGAAACCATCATGGTTTACTAAGGCCCTATCAGCAATACTCAATAAAGACAATTAACCTTTGCAATCACAGACAGAGAATTCAGCATTTAAACCATTCGTCATGAAAGGTCAAGCTGAAATGATTTTAAAGTAATATACATGCAAATTCCTTTTCTCTGTATTCTTATTGTGGGATTTCTTCTTCGTCCCCCAGTATGTATAAGGACTAGACACAGTCCAGGAGGCTGGAGAGAATTCTATGCATTAAGATACAGTTGTTCAACAGACATAGAAAAAAGGTCAAGACAATGGCAGTGCTCCCAGTACACACTTTAGAAATCATTCCTGTATTATCACTACCAGGAAACAATACTAACCTGTGTCCGAGCTTTTTGACATTGTACATTATGGCTTTGCTAAGCTCAACACTCTTTAAATGGAAAATACATCAATATCTGAAGGCTTGATTAAAGGGAAAACAGCACTTTATCTTCCTGTTTTCCATGGCTTTTGGGATAAATATTGTTGTGTTTTCCTCTGCCACCATATTCTGTACTTTAAAAAAATACATGTAAGAGATTTACATAGTGGTCGGCAACACATTTCTTTTTTCCTGAAATGGAAGACGTTAGTGTGTGCTGCTACTGCAAGTTGTTTCTGTAGATCTGAATGTAAGACTTGGAGACTCATGCTAGAACCTTTCAAAGGTAAATCGGTCTTATATGAAGACATATTTCAGAGTCCCAGTCATGTTTTCTTAGTATGTCCCTTAACCTTTTGGAGATTGATATTGCCTTCCCAGGCTCCTGATTAGACCATGAGCAGGATTGTTTGTAAGGTATTATGGCAGAAATGTCACAAGAGACTTTTCCAGTGAAATCATTTCACCTTCTGCTATTTTATGTAAACTTTGTAAAGCCATGTCCAGAATAGTTGTTTCTACATCCTCTAAGGATCCAGTATTCCAAAGGACAACAATACGGATTCAAATATGAAAAAAAAAAGGCACACTGAGTTATGAATAGACTCTTTTCTTACTTTGACATGAAGTTCCAGGGGCCTCTCTATAGGGGACACACTATCATTTTCTTCTCTCTTCATTCGAAAGAAACCAGAGAATATGGCTTAGAAGTTATGCCATTGTCTTTATTTTGAAATACTCTGCACATTTAAAGAGCTTACTGAAACCTGTACATCCTGTTGTGCTTTTGGCTGCAGCCATATATAATGCCATTGTAAAGCCAGAGTTACTTAACAGTCCAAGAATGAAGATTGACATTTCTCTACTAAGCCATCAGACCCTTTGCTAATTCTAAGATATTACGTGTTAACTCTTTGTTCCACAACAAACCCCTTCATTGTGAAGAAAGGTGTGAGGTTGCTATCCAGGAGCACGGGGCTTTGTTCCTTGTCACAGGAAGGAATGTCTGTTGGTTAAGTCACAGCAGTGAGAGATTAAAAAAAAAAAAAAAAAAAAAAAGACACTATTCTCGGTTAGCAGTATTACTGCAGCTAATCACACAGGGCCAGATTTACAGAGGTACTAAGCAAGTCAAAGCAAGCTTGTGGTGTTCAACAACTTTAATAAAAAAGGTGTTCTATCTGTACCTCCTTCTTGTACCTCTAGATAATGTATTAAGTAGGATTGTGTGATTTAACTCCTGTGTATTTGCACTGCTTGAAAAGTGCTGTATGAGGACAGCATCTTTCTGCAATTTTAAATTAGCAGTACTTTGTTAAATCAGTGCAGTTACATCAGCAAAAGTCCACCAGTGATATGCCTAAAAATCAGTGCCACAAGCAGTAGAATGCCTCAGGCATAAAAATCTGGCCTTTAGTCATATTTCTCTGTTTTATCAGTCCTCTTCAGTTCCTTTTGGCAGCATGGTTGGGAATTTATAGGTTCCACCTTCCTGCTCCTGCAACTCCTGAACAGACAAATTATGTTA
Source organism: Phaethon lepturus (assembly GCF_000687285.1). NCBI lineage: Eukaryota > Metazoa > Chordata > Aves > Phaethontiformes > Phaethontidae > Phaethon > Phaethon lepturus. Next base: position 4,280 of record NW_010529889.1, read on the forward strand.
GTAAATGGAGGCCACCACTTCTGAAAAATCACTTCCTTTCCAGTTTGTAAGAAGGTAGTTGTGTACATTTAATGAAAACACATAAACTGAAAACACAATTAATTTGAATTTCTGCTTTCCAAATGCATTGTTCTTTGTACCATGATCCTGAGTAGGAAAATGTATTGTTACAGCATTATGGATTCTGCATAGTTTTTTAGATTTTATCGCCTCTATCAGGGTAGAAAGTGCAGATTTTGAACCAGATTCACACAGGTATTGCTGCTATTTTCGCTCTTCAAGATCAGTGTTGATGATACTTTTACTTCTTGTTTATTTAGGTCATCGTCTTCTCAAAATTGTTCATAATGTGTTTTGAGAGGGATTCAAGAAAGGAGAAAAACCTGCAAACTTCATATTGAACACAAGCAATGCAATTGCTTGACATTACATGGCACAACAGCTCTTTAAAATCAGTATAGGTTTCAATTCAGGAAAACCTTTATGGAAAATCAATTTAACTTAAAATAGCAAAATTATCTGATTGGTGTATTGGTAGTTGATACATTGTGGTGTATTGGGACCTGTAGCTGAGAAAAAATGCCATAAACCACTGGAATTACAGGTAACATTCTTTTCAAGTGAAGTTATTCAGTAATAATAAATTGTATTATTTCTAGTTAAAGCTAGTCCACATGTGCAAAGCACTCCATAAACAGCTCTGCACTTTATCTAGTTGAAGACAAGTACATTAACTGTGTTAGAGGAAGGTTTCACGTTTGCACAACTTAGAGTTGCATTTAAAGAATTGCCAACATACATAAACCAATCAAAACTAAAAGTAAAAAATCAGTAGAGCTTGTGTTGCTTTATAAGGTAGCATGTTTCTGCACATAGATCAACAGAGATGACAAAAGTTGAAAGGCGATCTAAAATTTCAGGAGTTGCCTACAATACAATAAAGAAGAAGAGAGCCAGTTGAATTGAGCCTCAGAATCCAGGTTTTGCCTCGTTTTCAATTTAAAGCCTTGTATTGGAAAGGGTGTTAAATCCGAACTCAGAAAGGTGCCCAGCCATCGCACATCCAGCCTACATGCTGTGTGCTGGGACGGAGTCAAGGCTGGGTCACCCTCTCTCACTCACTGTCTTTCTGGGTTACACTTGTGGCTCAGGCATAAATGTGGGCTGGCTGGAAGTAGTTTTGGAAGTACTCGAGCCATTAACAGACTCATTATGAGAGCTTGAAGTCCTGTGTTTTCCAGGAACATTCATTATTTCCTTTAGGAGGTGCTACAAGGCAGGTGCCTACAGTGTGACAGAGGCTTAGTCCTGGGAAGCAATCTGCAAAGACCCCACTTCACCCACCAGGCACTGAGCAACTGCAGATGCTGCTTTGGCATATCACACTAATGACTAACACGTTCGCTTGTGTATTTCCCCTCTGGACTGAGAGGAGAATTTGAAGATTTATCCTGCTTAGGAACATTGACACTCATCTACCAGGTATGTCGTAATCTCCTGAGGACTGTGGTCCAACAAGGGTGCTCAAACGATGAATTCTTTGCACACAGTAGTAGCCCCAATGGCTTTCACTTGATTAGTGGCCAAACGGGGTAAAAATTCCCGGGTCTTCCCTTTAATGGGATTTTTTACTATTAGCTTAAACTACATATATTTTTAACAATAAAAGGTGATTGTAGCACGACTTGGAGGGATTGTTTCTATTTTGAAGAAAAGATTGAGCTAATTTTCTGTACTCAAAGTGATTGCTTGGTTATCATAGTCCAGTAGAACATTTAAGAATATGATTCTTAGTCCAGTAGAGAAATTCCTGTCAAGGTTGTAAGGCTTCAGGAGATACATAAGATTTCGGCCTGCACTTTTTTTTTTTTTTTTTTTTTGGTGTGTGTGTATGTGTGGTAATTTGTCTTGGCTAATTCAGGAGTCTCCTTGCTGAGCAGTCTGGCTGTTGTAAATCCCATTCGCTGGGTAATATATGTGTGACGAATGAAGCCGAATGATCTATGCCACAATAAATGGCAGAGAGCATTTCAGAATGTATTATAAAGAGGCTGGAAGTTTTCTGAAGAAGACTACTTAGCCTTAAAGCTGAAACTCCTGGCATCATTTATTACTTTCAATAGTTTGAAAATTAGCTGTGAATAAGTACAAACGAGGAGCCACTCACTATAAAAATACACTCCTCCAAATGAACAAAAAATCCTAATCCTCTCTGAAGTTTAGAAGAGTTCAAGCAAAAAAGAAAAAGACAAAAATTGGGACTAAGATCCATCTGTGCTTTGTTTTGCTTGAGTCATCACCAACAGATGGCAAATACTCTGTAGAAATCACTCAGCTGAGTTACTCCAGTTTGTGGGGTACCGAAGGCATCTACCCTTAGTTCTAACCTTATACTCTTTGTCAGAAACTCAGTCTCCTTTGGAGGTTCAGACAGGTATCAGCACGCAGGCTTGTGCTTGATTATGCCTTCAGTTACAGTACCTGTTATGTAAATATTGGTAATAATTACCTTCCCTTTTATTTCTTCTGAAACAATAGGTTTCAGTCATAACACAAGACTGCCTAGCTGTGTCAAACCTCGTATGTGGTTGCAAAAATAGCTAGCAACAAGCTGGTATTGACTGTCACTTCCTGTAAGACTCACATTGACATCTACTATTTCAGATATACTTCAGTTTAGAAATATTTTACATGCAATTTCCCAATGACTTCTGCAGTTGAGCAGACATGAGATGAATGCAAAAACTGCCTGTTGTCTAGACTCATGTTCCCACTTAATCTTCATGCAGGGAAAATTATTATTCCATTTCATCAATGTTTTATTAGATTTTCCTGAAAAAGTTGGCAAAAGAATATAATTCTTCAGAGACTAACAAGTTAGCGTGTGCTGTTTCCCCAATACTGGCACTGACATTCTCATTTCTGTAAGTATATCTTATTTTCAGGGGCGCGAGATACTATTTTTAGAATTGATCTCATACCTTCCTTCATTTCTCCCCCAACTCATTATGAGGTGCAAGTGAGTATGTGATTGGAAAATGATCTATTTGCCCAGAAGAGACCTCTACCTAGTTAAGGTCCCTATTTTGTTCAGTATTAATTTAGATGAGGTAGATAATATTCACTGTTCATATAAATATGTCATCTACTCAGTCTACCGAGACCACTTGTGCCATTGCTTAATAAAATTGTGGGTATGTGAGTAGTGCCTCTGTGTCTCATGATAAAATTTCCATCATGCTGCTGACAGGCATAAAACAGAAGGCACCCTTTGCCAAGGTGCTGTCTGTCCTACTGAACTTGGACTTTTGTAAGCCTTGGTCAATGAATGGATGTATCTAGTAGGCAGCAAACTGCAACATGATGAGCAGGGCAAAGAGGGAGCGCCTAGGAGAGCTGCACTGAAGCCTAGCACCTGATATGCCAAGAATTATAGATTATATTGAGTAAAATTCATTTCAGTCTTGGGCATATGCTGGTGCATCAGACTACGACGCTATTATTTTGTAATAGACATACAGAGCTTGCCAGCGCAGCTTTAAAATATCCAAGTGGAATGTAAAGATTTCACGTGGAAAGGGAAGGCTGAGCGGTGCAATAACAAATGCCAGCACAGTGATCATGTGCTGAGCTGGTGGCAAACTGAATCAAGATGGCTGTATGGCTGTCTGCACTATTGTTCAGGCTGATTCCTCACCGAGTTATGGTAATTATTATTATCATAGTTATATGGTAATTAAATAAAAAAATACTAACATATTTAGTATTATGTTTTGTAATTTTTTAAAAAAAGGGTAACTGAGCGTTTTCTGCTAATATTACCATTCAGTAAACCACTCACATTCATGTGTGTGGCATGTGCAACGTTTATGTGCGTGTGGAAAAAAAAAGGTGAAATTTATTTCTGTAGATGCTAGAAAACGCCAATGACTATTCAGAAAATTTGAGGAAACACGTGTCTCTGGACATTGGCTTTGGCATAGGAGGTGATGGAAGCAGAAAAATCTGAGAACCTATGAAAGCAGCTGATGTTGCTATTGTCAGTGTGAGTTGGATGGTGTTGAGACAGATACTTACTATCCCAATGGCATGCTACCACTGAATTTGTTTGCCATGTGTTTTATTGTTTTCTGATCTAAATATAGCACTGAAACTTGAGGTCCTAGGCACTGTAAATTTCCTCTAAATCTATGGCTGGGATCCATTTCACTTAGCTTTCACTGGATATTATTTTTGGCAAAACCTGTGCTCTTCTGTTGAACAGGTGTACTGTTCTGTTTCTCATAATGTCAAATAACTTTTTTGCGACCTTACCCTTTAATGAAGAGCTAATGGTACTAACAGAGATTAGAAATTACAGGTGTCAATCTTGTTTGTGGAGAAGATAGCTTAAGTATGCTTTTAAAACTAAGAAAATAAATAGAGTTACGATGATGCTGTGATGTTTCTTTAAAAGAGAAATCTACTTAAGTTGCAATTTCTATGACTCTATCATCACATCTTTGTCTATGTGCATGAGGACTCATTTACATTTTAAATTACGTTTGAATAATTTGTCACAATGCCAAAATATTCTATAGCATTGATATGTAAATGTTTCCTGCATCTTCACGTGACTCCTCCCAGATAAAGTTAGTAGTGTGAAGAGGAAGGGAACAGGAGAGGAGAACAAGATGCAAGTCCACTAGAAGAAGCCAGTAGCACAATGTGAGCTAAATGAAAGTGCCTTCCACTGTTTTACCCAAGTCAGTGCAATGCAGTTCTGTGCTTTTCTCTCCCCCTTATCTGACCTGCCAGCAAGATGCACAGATTGAGCCGTGCTTAACTTTTCTAGCAATGATAGGGTGCCATAAATTTTAATTGCAGGGGACATGAACACTTTCAAACCAAGACCCAAAGTAAAATGCAGCTCAATTGGCAGTAGTGCGGAGGTTGTAAGCTCTGTTGGAGGGCTGGCAGTGGGCAGCTGGTACCTGGAGCATCTTAAGTGGGATCACCACTCCCAAAACAGAAGGGGGGAACCGCAGTGTTAAGTGCCCCTTCTGCATATAATATTTTTCAGAGTGTGTGTATGCCGTGAGTTGCCACTATTCACATTATTCCCGAATTTGGCCCTAGGATCATGGCATAAGGGCAGATGGTTGGTACATATATTATACAAATTGCCTGCTTGCTGCAATGTTGGTGGGTTTATTTCTTGCTTTTTTAACATTATCATTAGGTGTGTGGTTTAAATAAAGGGGTCTAAAATTGCCTAATTGTTTTTTGTTCCTCTGTTCTTGTAAACTAAAAAAAAAAATAATTGTGGAAGTTTCACTACAAAAATAATATTTTCTACCTGAGAAAGTGAAATACCTATTTCCACTTCAGATAAAAGCTCAATTACCCTTACCTTGCAATGGATTTGGTGTTCACTCTTATGTATTTTTACCCCATTAACATAGAAAGAATTGTTCTTTGAGAAAGAATTTACCTGAAACAGGTTTAAATGTAACCTTAGAGCATAAAACATGAAATAAGAAAGCAGAGTTAAACTTTTAAAACAATTCATTTTTTTCTGCACACAGCAATTACTTCTGCTGTCAGTGGGGATAAAGTTTACTACTGTTGGAAACTTGTAAAAAGTCAAATGTGTTCCTGTAAAATGCCTTGTCACCTGCAAGTAAACACGACCAGACCTTTCAAGAAGCAGGCATCACCTCATTTTAGTATTGATAAGGTATGTGTCTTAAACATCTGCTCAGAAGTAGTTACAAAAATGGGATTTGAACAAAGAGAAGGAGATTTTATATTCCTATGTGGCAAAGAAATCCTGTTTCTTCTTTTTGAACTGGACCCCTCAGCCAGAATACGTGAGATTCGGCTGTCCATCTCATAGTGAGCTGAGAGTCACCTATATCCAAAAGCTGAATTGGGATTAATATGGATGTCTTTATGATTGTTATTGCACTTCAATAAATTTAATCCTTAACTTCTATTGGTAGAAGTCATAACACAATTAGGCCTAATGACAGACACAATCCTTGTTTGTTATTAAAAAAATATCTGCTGTGAACCTTTCGGGGGAAGAGGAGACAGGAGGAGGAAGAATTATCTGCCTGCTCAATTTATTCTATTTTAATCTAGAGCTACTTAAAATAAATGTTTTTCCTCCCCAGAAAAAAATATACCTTTAAAAAACTATACCTTTTAAAAGTGAGATAAAGTTGTAATGCATCCCTCATATACAGTCTGTATCAGGATCAGTTTGATGGGTAGTTTGCTTTTATTAGGACTTTCTTCTGAAAAAAGCAAACAAATGAAACCCCCAAAGCTGTAAATTTTCACAGGCCAGGGCTAAGAATGAGATGGCAATGCTGTTTACCAGGATAAATCCAGTACTACTAACAGAATTTCAATACCAAAGGTCAATATCATCATCGGTAGCTCTTGAAAAAGACCTGACTGCCTAAAGGCAACTTAATTTTAAACACTGAGACAAGTCAATCAGTATACACCTAAAAATATGCATCGAGGGATGCATTTTGCATACGTTACAGCCTTGGTTTTTCTTTCTGTGAGATCTTGACTTCTTTTGCTCACTTATTCAAGAATTTAGGCACATGCGTATGTAGGGTATGGGTCTGCTTGTTGTTGGTCACTGGGTAGAGAAAGAGGGTTTCTAGGGGAAGAGCAGGGCACAGAGAAATAGCCTTGCACTCCGAATTCTGTGCTTCCTGTGCTGGTGTTAAAACACCTCTCACCAGGCTATTTGTCCAGTGACAAGGGGTTGTTGATGAGCTGAAAATGTAAATGCCAGCTCAGCCAATGTACATTGGCTATGGCCCGAGAGGTTAGAAGGTGAGCCCATTTTCCTGTTTTTACATTTTGCATTATCAGAACCGATAGCCTGCAACACTTAAAGTGGCCAAGGTTGCAGTGGAAAGCAAAATACAGAGATGTCGGTAAAGCTGTCTCAGTGCTCTTGGGAGCACTACCCTGGATCATGACTAAATGGAGGTTTCTGACCAAGTGCCAACAGTTTTGGGAAGGCTGTGTGAAGGAATAAATCTGTGAAACCAAACTTTTTTTTTCATTAGTATTAAAATGCCTATTATGAGCTCCAAGTGTATTTTTATCTGTGTTTCACGGAAGGCAGTGTTGATGGTGCAAGGGAGTGCTGCTTTCGCTTGATGCTCTTTGTTACGCTTTTTGCTCTGAATATGCTATGATTAGATTTATTATGTAAGTAAATATCCACAAAGGCTAGTAGAGAAGGTATTTCTGTTCATGGTCATAGGATAAATTAAGAAAAGCGTTATTTCCTGGACATCTGCTTTGACTATCAGCCTCAGAAGGAAAATAGTTCTGGACCTTTTAAACCACATGGAAGAATAAGGTTTATGGAAGAAAATACAGTTACCCATTGACTCGTGGAAAGCAGTACTGCAAACCTGATTTTAGGTGTGATTTAGAACATGATGAATTCAGGAAAGCTGTAGTTTTATCAAGGGCATGGCTCTTGAAACTTTTCTGAAAAGTTGTTTTGAAAGGCTATCACTAGCTAGGCCCAATAATTAATACTGCAGCAAGAAGAAAAATAGTTGTTGGCAAAATATCATATCCACAATGGATCGGTTCTAGGACTTCCTCTATTTCTTCCATCTGGTAGGATATATGTACCCCACCATATCTCTCCCTGAAGAAGTAGTATAGAGGAAGCTGACCCACCTGAAGTGACCATCAGGTAGGTCATGCCTCCGCTGTGAACATGGTTATGGTAAAGCGATGTGCCTGCAAGTCAGTGGCTGCTTTGTCTGCTTTCTGCCCAGGTCCCTCCACCACTGAGGCTTCTTTGGCACAGAAATTGCCATTAGAGCTAATACAGTGCATCATATTTTTAGAAAATTTAAAATTTGCTTCTGGGAAAGACATTTATTTCCTATCTTCTCTAAAAAAGGCAAGATCTGCATGAGACATCTGCTTTGTCTGCACAATTAGAAAGGAAGATCATGTGCTGGTTTACAAGTACACAAGCAGAAAAAGACTTTCCTTCAATAGCTTACAGCTGATATGAATAAAGAGAACTGAACATAATAAGGTTAATACAAGATCTTTGATTCTGTTTATTTTTATTTTCCATTGCTGTTTTAACCTTACCTCTTCTGAGTTAGCTTTGTGACCTTTTTTTCTGAATAGTTTTCTGAAAAAACATCCCTAAGAAAAAGATTTTTGCCGACCAATTTGCTGGTGTAGTGTACTATATTAGCTGAACCAAAACCATCTTTCTCTTTGAATTCTGCTCTCCTATAAGTGTAATTCCTCAACTCTTTTCTAAGTAATACGTGTATTAAGATGTGCATATATATACATATAGAGCTATATGTGTGTACAATTTTTATAGGCCTGTATAATTTTTCTTTTTTTTCCTTATTTTTAGTTTTAAACTTCTTTTTGACAACAGTGCTTTAAAAAATGTGTTATTGTAGAATTAATCTCTGTTGATATGAATCGGATTTTGTAAGCACTCATCAGAACAATCTCATTAATTTCAGTAAAATGAGGAAAAGGTTGCTGAGATATTTAGATTAATATTAATTTTCAAGACTTGAAAATATGAGTTGTGTATTGTGACATGATTGCAACAGAAGAAATATTCACAGAAGCAGGTGGGAAAAATTCTCCTATGTCATGACCGGTGAGATAGGTACCAGATTTGTGCTCTTTGATCTTGTTGCTCTCTAGTGGTTTTCCTCACTACACACCCTCATTAATGGCAGCAGAAGTTCAATCAAGAGGTAGAACCAGGGCAGCATGTGGGGTCTCATTACTTCAGCAGTGCGTGTGTGTGATAATGGGCATTCTGTAGCCCAGAGCGTAACAGCAAAGACAGTAGGTGTCAAAATTCGAAGGTCTTGACAATAACAGGCAAGGACACCTTAGGTTTTAGTAACTGCCATAGCAGTTAACCATGGTGAGGATCTTTTGATGGAATCTTTCCTTGGTCAACATTTTCCTGAAGAGGCAGAGGGCTTGGTTTCGCACCCACCTCCCTTTCGGCAGCAGTGCCAGGGACAGACCGACAAAACCAGTGAGGTCTCAGGCTGTATTATTTTCCCTTCATGGTATCTGTAAACGAAGGCAGTCCCTTTTGTGGCCTTTCTCTGGCTCAGGTAACTAGAAGTATCTTCCCTTTCTACTTGGAGGTGGCTGACTCTTCTTCAACAACTTGATGGGGAGTTGGTGTATATGAAGGATGCATTCTCCCTTGCTGAGTTGAGCTTCAATTCAGAAGATTAAGCTTCAGCTTAGTGTCAAATCAAAAAATCAAGCACAAGCATGTATTTCACATCTTATCAGTACTTATAGCGGCTGGAAGACAATGTAGGCTGGTCATAAAAATAAGGAGCAGTGTTACAGCTCTTGCAGCCATGTCGTCAAAATATTCTTTCTGTCTTTGCACTGAGCCACTTGCAGTCTGTAAGACATTGAACAGAGATTTTCTGTCTCCTTTTTTTCCCCCCAGTTTCCAGCAAGGAAAACAAGTGCTCTGCTTCAGCAAGTGAATCCACCCGTGCTTGTGATACATATACAAGGCTATGTGTGAGAATTATACCAACAATTACTCTTTAGGAGTGCTCTGCATGCAGATGCCACATAGAGCATTGAAAATGTATCACATAGTTATGGGAAACACAATAGGAATCTTTCAGTGAGTGAAATAACTGTATTTTAGCCACGTTGGAACCAAACAATCTAACCGGCTCTAAGTCTTTATTCACATGTAAAAAGATCATTTATGCATTGTAATGCACCCTTGTCCAAATAATTGTGCTGGAATATTGTATGAGACTTTTTGAACAGCTCTGTAATGGCCATACTGTTGGATGGCAGCAGTATCATTAGTAGCCTGCATAAGTATTTCTAACCATGTGCAAATTCATGTTTTATTCCATTGTAATTCATCACACAGTTTTCACCGTCTGTATATTTCAAGAGAAATTAACTGTACTTGAAATACTTCCCAAGCCCAATCAGGTCCGTGCGTAAGTCAGATGATCTTGTGTTGGTGTAGGGTGGAAGTGACACCATGTGCTGTTCAAGGCCCACATCTGCAGAAGGATGCTGGAAGACAGTGGGTGGTTCAGAGGAGAGCCACAACACTTGGAAGGTTGCTGTTGAATGTCTGGTTGTCTGGTCACCTGCAGTGCTGCGTAATGCAACTGGAGGCATCTCTCAAAGGTCTCTAATGTGCCCATCTGAAATACTTTTGATGAGGTCCTTCAGCAAAGGTTCTTAAAACTTTTAAGCATAAAAATCCTCTCATAACAATAACTGTGTAAAAGAGGGAACATACACAATCAGCATCACTTTTCCAATAATGCAGTTTGAAGGAAATATCCCTGAATATATGTCCTGTCTTTTCATGGTGTCCCCAAGCATCATCCTACAATGACCCATTATTCATCTGATCTGCTGTGGCTGTTTTTGTGGTCCTAAATAACCGAACAACATTGCCTCTGATGCCTGCACTAGCTTGAAACAGGAGCATCTTGAAAAATATCCCCCAGTGAAAGTCTGAATGAGGTTGGCCTGTTTAATTTAACAAACAAACAAACAAATGAGACTTGACTTGATAGAATGCAGAGTAACTTTGGCATATTAAAGGACTCCAATGTAGTGGAGAAGGGCATAATAATACGTGCTCAGGGCATGAACGTGAACGTATCCCCATCAGGCACATGAATTTATAAAAGGGAGCGTGATTAGCTGCTGCAGTAAACTCACCAGGAAAGAGATGAATTGTCAGGCCCTTGATGTTTACAGGTTGAGACTGAATGCCTTTCAAAACGATATGCCCAAAGCAGTCATAAATTATGCTTTAGTCTAATTTATGTTACTAGCTTAATATGAGTAAATAAGGTAAATGGGTGAAATAAACCTGTGACATTGAGAATGATCCAATTGTTCCTTAAGACATTAAATACCTGGAAAAATGGAGTGGTCTCAAAGCCTCTGACTGAAACATTAACAAAATGAGGCAATGTTTGCAAATGCCATAAGCAAATTTTCAAATGTGCTGCAGATTTTTTAGTAGGTATGTGCAGAGTAATAAATTTTCTCACTTATTATGTATGATTTTGTGGAAGAGATATATTACATTTCTGAAAGTAGTGTAGCTATCCCACAATCATCTGAATGTTGGTGCCGTAGCACCTTTCACAGGTGCATGTGTATAGTATTTAAATGGCAACCATGACTTGAATTGATTGCCATTTCATTTGTTGTGAAACCTCCCTTCTTGCTGACTTTTTCAAAAGAATTCTCTTGCACAAAGATTTATAAAATAGATCTGTAGGCCATACCGTTATCAAAAAGACATAGTGTCTTTCATTTGGAAAATCAACCCTCTGTCATTCTAGAATCTAATAGAAAGTATTTTCAAATGGTAATAGTATTCTAGGAAGAAATTCAGAGCATTATATTTGCTGCCTGAAAATAAAATTTAGGAGTTTTAATATATTCCCTAATTAAAAATATCGTGCACAGTAGTGATTTTATTATTCATTTATTATCTGGACCATTGAACTACTCTGAAGAAAAGCAGCATTCTCAGGGGCACAAGTGAAGAGGTTCTTTTTCTATTTTTACAAGCAAATCATTTGCTTTCCAGTAAAAGGGACAATAATTTCGTTCTTTGAAAAATAAGGTCTTAATATACCTTGCTATACAATTACTGTTAGGCTTTAGCTAAATACAGGTTATGTTTCTCATCTGAAACATAACACACAGGATTACTTTCATGACCTTTTTATTTTATGGTAAATGGGTAATACTTTATAAAGGTAAATAAAGAGGAGATTGAGAACAAAAATAATTACCATGTATAAAATCTTATGATTTTAAACTGTAAGAATAAAGCTAATTTTCAATTATTTGAAAGAAATTGGAGTACATAAAACTTAAAAATCAGAAACAGTTCCTCTATAGGTATTTTCTGTTGCACCAAGCCTACAAGTACAAACTTTTGGTTCATGTGTATTACAAGTTTTTGTCCATGTCAATGATGAGCAGAGTCAAGCTGTTACAGCCTCAAGCTGCAGAGACTTGGTTCTGAAGCTCAGACCCAGGTGGGGTCTGCAGGTCCCCAATTCAGTCCCTGTGGGTGGCCCAAAAGCATAAATTAACAGATTCTTCTACATGGCAGAATATACTAGTGAATACTATATAATATAGAAGATATATAAAATCCACTATGTACTTTCCAAAAATTTGTCCACTTGTTCAATTGCATTAGGTGGTCTGATGAAAGTTGTTGGAGTTGCTTTTTCCTTAAACCTCTAAATTCCTCCTAAACAAGGAAAGTTGTTTTTTCCTTAAATCTCTGTGCCTAGAAATACTACTGCTTTTGCTCTTCTAAACATTCAGATGCTACCTATATTTCATTAACGCTAAATTATAAAGGACAGGGCTTTTTTTACTCCAAATTTTATTAGAACTGCTTCACATTTTCCAGAAAAAAACAGATCTGATTTTTCCAGATCATGTTTTTCAATTTTCATGGATTTTTCACTACACATTTTTTAACTAAAACTACTTTACCTCTGCTCAACTTTCCCGTGTAGATTTCCGGATACTGAAGTTTCTTATACTTTAGTAGAATTAAAATAAAACATTAAGTATGTATATGTTCTCAAATATCTTTCTTTTGGAAAATAGTATTATTTGTATTATAAATATTTCTTCTCAATTAATTTTATTTTATTTTTGTTGTGCCGTGAGTGAAGTTTTTTATAGTATTCTACTTCTGCATTACACTCCAAAAATAAAAATCATTATTTTTATAATATAACTGAATTTATAATGATGTTTATGTGGCTGAGTTCTAATTTTTATTCTGTCTAGCTGAAATCAATGCAAGTCTCAAACTAATTCTTCCAGAGTAATCATTCGACTCCTGACAAGGCACTGTATTCAACAAATGCAGCATAAAATGTAAGGATTATGTAGACAAAGCTCAAAGGTAAACTCAGTGTTCCAGCATGCTGACAATACTGGCTTATTTGTCTTAAAATTCTGAGCTGTTACACTTCAATAATTCTCTTTTGCACAACAGAATATATCTGGAGTATTACACAGCATTTCTAAATTTTCTATCAAAGCGAACACAGAAATTATATTCCCCTTTTATTTGCTGAGTGCTGTCTCACAACGAAGTAATAACATACAGAGAGAAGATAGCCTGAAGCCCAGGATATGGTTATCGTATATAAGTGTTTTGTTTTTTCTCAGCATGAGTTTGCTAATTCGGGTATTAATTTGCGTTCACATATCATCACTTTGTCATTAGGAATCCAGTTACTGCATTCAAGGACAATATTAGGAAGACTGTCTCACTATATTTTCTGTTGGCACAGGGTACTTTTCCTTTCTACAAAAAAAGCAAGCCCATGCAACACTGGAGTGGAAATAGCAGTTATACAAGGTTATGCATGTGCATACGTAGCAAAATCTTCTACAGTTTGTGTGCTAATAAAATTCAATAAGAAACTGCTGTATGTATCCCTTAAATCCATTAATGAAAACACTTTTACCTTCAGAAAAAAACAGATTAAGCCATTTAATGTTGTTTAACAGTAGGTCATAAACAGCAATTTTTTCCTTCATGCTAAGTAGCTTAATCCATTAATCCTTATGCAAAGTGTAAATATTTATATTAGACAATTAAAACAAGACTTTGTTGTGCTCTTGTTCTCTTTCTCTTTCAGTATACACCTGGTTACTACTCAATAAATTTTGTCATTTATATCTTTTTTCTTTCTGCACTGTAACTCTGCTGCTTGCAATTCCAGATGTATGTTCTAGATGATCCTAGGGAAAAGCAAGTTTTCTTCTGGGTGGAAATTATAAGAAAGTGTTTATTACATTCAGATCTGAATTTCTATCTATTTTGGATTTTTCTAATGAAAGAGCTAAATGTTATTGGTTGAAGGTTTCATGTTATTACTTACCCTAGCAGCCAAAATATGCAGCAAAAATATGCAAAATATTTGCAACAGTACTTGCATTAAGACCCCCAAAACTCAGAGTTGTGTTGGAAACTAATACCTTGGTGTGGTGAAGTGAAAAATTCTTACATGATACTTATCAAACCAAAAGAAGCCAGGGAGAATAATCTCAGAATGGTGTAAGATGACATATTCTTTTATATAAGTTGAAAACGTACGGAGGCCTATCTGCAAACACTTTGGAGGAGAGGTTTAAGTTCTAAAACAATCTCATTAATTGGTGATTTGGTCTGAAAAGCAGGGTGCAGTTCAAGCAGGACAAATGCAAATTACTGCACTTCAGTAAGAATAATCAGCTGAGCAATGAGAGATAGAAACTGGCTAGCTAGGCAAAAGTTGCAGGAAAAAAAAGTTTAGGATGTTTTATTGAAGGGAACACCAGTTGCCAAATTCATATTGCTGTGAGGGAAAAAAAAATATGGAAAACCCCCAAACATCTGGTATCCTGGTTTAGTTATCGTACTTCAAACAAAATACTGACCAACTGAAGAAGTTGTAGAGAAAAGCATGGATAGTGACCTGAGGAGGAAGGAAATAATCCATTTCCTTCATCTAATGACATGAAGTAGTGAGCTAATATTGCAACAAGGTATTTGTAGAAATTAAGAAATATTTTGTAATTAAGAGCTGGGATAGACTGAAGAGAGCTGTTGTGCAGTATTCATCACTGGAGTTTTTTTATGAACAGGTTACACAAAGGCCTGTGAGGATGATTTTGGTGCAGTTGATATTGACTTAGGAGGAAGAAATATGTAAAGATCTTATGAGTTACTTCCAGTTCTATTTTATAGGGTTAATAAATACGGATATTACAGCATGGAATTACGTAAAACAGGAGGAGTAGTCCTAAAAAGAAGCAAACAAGTACTACGAGTTCAAAATACTTAGTAACGTTTTTTGTGTTTTGTTTTTTTTTTAATTATGACCCTCCTTGAATAACTTTACTTCACGTTTCATACTATGTAATTCAGTTTCCAATTTGCCGGTTAAACTGACATCAAATGTCACCACAGGTTTTTCCTATACAGCCCCTTCTGCATGGTAGGAACTACCCGGAGATCTATAACGGCATTACTTTATCTGCCCCTATATCTCTCCTTAAAATTTGCCATGGCTCTGAGGCTTACACAGTCTTCAGCAACTTACATCCTTGGAATGTTGTGAGAAAAATTTGTTCTTTTGTGGTTTCCATAGGGAGAACCCTTTTTTTCCCCCTTCTTTTTTCTTCATTTATTACTTGTAGCACAACAATATGTCTTTAGATGTATGAAGAATTTGAGAAATCTCTCAAAACACCGTCTCCCAGGCCAAATGCCAATGTTCTGGCAGGAATTACCA
>NW_010529889.1:19696-20513 GCF_000687285.1 Phaethon lepturus
TATAAAATCCAAGTCTCGGCTCGCTTGAGTTTGTTTCTGTCAGCTGATTTATGTTTCTAGTCGAAATGTATTGAAAGCAGAAAATAGAACTGAATGGCCTTCAAAAAAAGTGGACTACAAATTGAAACTCTGAACATAGGAAAACCTTTCTAATCTTACAGTTTCCTTCAGACTGTTATTCAACATTTTATTCTTCCTTGAACATGATTTCAACTTTCTTTGATTTTTTGCCGCTTTAGAAAGAAGTCTGTTTCTTTGGCAAGATTACCAAGGGAAATTACATTTTCAGATTCTCTACTGCAATGTACTCAAATGGTGCTTAGATCTAAGATTGTCTATAATTTACAGTTGTGAAAATTCTAGAGAAATGAAACAAATGAAGGTAATTTCCGTTCTTCAACCTCTCAGATCCAGAATTGTCTAAAACAACCCTCCCCGGTTCTTTTATTTGCTCTGTTCTCCCAATCCCACTGTAGTTCTTCTATCCTTATGCTGTCCCCCGACATCTCTGAACCCAGAATTTCAGCCCAGTGCTACATCTGCCATTCAACACACACCCACCTCACATTTTCCCTATTTTCTACATCCTTTCTCTCCCTCCATGTGCTCAGGCAGGAGAGGAGGTCCTAGAACTAACTGGCTCCCACGCATGTCAACGTCCCCCATCCTTGCTCTTCACATATTTTGTCCCAGGTACAACTTCTTCCACACAGCTGTGAGAAATCCCTAGGCAGAGAAAATATACTTGTCCAGTAAGCCTACAGAGAACATGAGTTTTAGAAGCACATTTCTTGGCGGGGGGGGGGGGGGGGGGGGA
>NW_010529889.1:20544-46396 GCF_000687285.1 Phaethon lepturus
AGATGAGTAATGAAAAAAAATGGCTCACATGATTTGCTGATGCAGAGTAGGACTTCTGTGTTATAGCAGACTCTCTTGCTGTCTTTAGCAGGAAGCCAAATACATTTTGCTTCCTGAAGTACTGGCAGTTTGGTAGCAAGGAAAGAAAGGGACAGGAACTTTTTGTAAACCAGTTCCTCTTTTATGGAAGTCATGAATTAAAACACTCTACGAGACTGAATTTCTCATTCATGGCCTCTGTTCTCCACAGATGGATGAAAAGTGGATAATTATAAGTGAGGAAGTCAGAAGACCTGGTGCTGTAAGTACCATTGCTGTGAGTCATTAGCCTGGAGCAAACTTCTTTATGGCAACCTGCTGTATTTTACTTTATCCATGAGGTTATTCATTCCACAGAAGTACTCCGCAGCCCGTTGGGTCGGTCTTGTTCTGTATATATTCTTCCCCAGTACGTAAGAAAATGATGTCAGCATGGAGATACCTTTATTTGACTTTTGAGTCTGCTTTAACTGATGATAACTATTAGAATTCCTTTTCAAACATGTAGAAATTGTGAAAGATTGGAGAATGTCTCTGACGGAACATCAAGCTTGACTTACTCACCAAGAAGTTCTTTCTTTAAAGGGGAGCTGATCAGTTGGTCCATTATCACAAACAATCTGCCCCGTTTAGCTACTTAAGTGTAATCTGCCAAGTGGTTGAAAACTTGATCATCTGCTAGAAATGGATTATTTTTTAATTTTTTTTTAAATTTTTTGGAACAGACTGGCATATTTCTTTTCACAGTCACAGATATTAAACTACATTTTTGTGGCATGTCTCCAAGTTCAAAAAATAACAAATTCCTAGCCCGTGAGAAATATTTTTCTCCTCTACTGGAGAAGGACCTATTGTTCTTCAGTTTGTAATCTTCTTAGATGTTTTGGACTGTCTATAATTTTATCTTCAAGCTTGTCTGACTCAAAAGCATCACCCTGGCTTCTGGCCCCAAACCCATGAATTTCTTGAGTTTGATGGAGGTATCAGTACTGATTCTATAACATTAATCAATAGAACTACTCACTTAAAGATATAGCATCCTTTCACTTCGTTCAGTCTTTATAATTTGGTTTTAGTTTTTAGTTTAGTTAGTCTTTATAATTAGAAAATAACTGAATTTTCCAAGATATAATTTTGGTACATTTTTTTATTGAAACAAATTAAAAACCAGAGTGTTTGATAATCTTGCTCTTTCTGGCAAGATTCTGCAACAAAATGAATCAAGGGAAAGCAAACTCTAGAGTTCTAAGGTGCATTGTGTTCTTCTGCTGAGGATTTTTAAAACCCAGTGTAATTCCTGCATGCAACATACACATTTTTCATGATGCCCATATGTCAAAATTTTAAAATTATTCTCACAGTTTACCATATTTTTCTGTTTCTCCTTGCTTGGAACACTAGACAAATGACAGCGACAAAGATTATTTCACAAATGGTACACCTTGCTCCTCTTGCTATTTTTTGTTTTGCATAATTCTATTTTTAGACTCTTGTCAGGTCATTGAGAAAGACAGAGCAAGAGCCACAATTCTGAAGCTCTTTTTCTCTGTATAAAAATATGTGTGTTTTTTCACTAAGGCAGATCTTGCCTGACATTCACTGTTGGCTTATTGGTATATCTGGAGTGTCAGAAGCTCCACACGACCAGGCAGCTGCAGGGCAGGCACACTTGAGCAACAGTGAACAGTTTGACTTTTGTGTCAAACAGTTCATTGACTGCATAACTCAAGAAAGCCGGTGGAATATATGGCTGAATAACCACAGAGTCAAAACTTTGTAGAAGTGTAAAATTCACGTTTGTTGGGAAAAATGTGAGAAGTGTAAAATTCACATTTATTGGGATAGTTGTGAAAAGGTAGCAAATTGTAGAAATAAAATAACTTCCAGAGATAAAATAATTTCTAGACATTACACATTGCAGTTGAAGAAATTTCTTCGTTTAACTTAGAAACAACAGATTTTAGCTTTTCTTTCGTTGTGTAGTAAAATATTAGTTCACCTAATGGATAATTTATAGGAAAAAGAAGGAAGAAAAGAGATAAAACTAAATAGGTTGGAATATGTACATAATGTGTTTCTCATGGAAAGAGATGAAAAAGGATGTTTTTCCTACCATTGATGATAGAATAAGATTATCTTAACCAGGAAGACAAATTTAGTCAATGATACTCACACAAAAATTAACAAAGAAAAAATTTTGCAATAAATAAAATGATTCAACCAACTTGCTCTATTTTAGATGCTTCAATGATAAAATAAAATTAGGAAGCTACAGCATAGCATTAATTCCTTAGCATATATCTTTCCATGCTGAGCATATTGTAAATGGCCAGTTAATCAAAAATTGTCTACTCTCCTGTTCTGTAAAGAAGGTGCGTTTTAGTTCATCAACTTATTTTAAGCCTGTAAGTGTACTTGCAAAATGACTAGAAACCTTTTAACTACAATACTTGCATGTATTACATTACTTTGGATTTGGCCATTGGCTTCAATTATTATTCTTGTTGCAATTTTCAATGTAGAACATAAGCCATTAATGTTGTCTACCTAATGTTACTGAAAGCTTGACTGTTTTGTGTTTTTTTTTCATTTTGTTCAGTGACTGGCAAGACATTTCATTATGGTGTCTTTTGTTAGATTCAGAACAGAAAACGACTGACATTAAATGGCAGAAGTTGTTTATAAAAGGTATTAAGAGTTTGCACTTCTGTTTTTGAAAGTAACTGAGTCGAAAAGTACTCAAAGAACTTCTTGGATGCTCACTTAGAGATAAAAATTCTAAGACTGCAATACCCCAAATCCTAAGCAACTCAAAACTTAAGGCTTTAGCTTATTCTCAGTGAACTTCTTTCTATGGGAACACTGCTGATAAATTGGTTGACTCCTTTGCACTATGGTATGTCTGGTGAAACTTATGTAAGTTTGCATTTTACCAAGTTGCTCGTTCTTCTGTCACAGGGAGGAAAAATGGCATTCCTCCTCCCTGTACCTTCTATAGTAGATGGACATTCATTTTTTATAATCAGTTCTTACATTTTAATCTGTAAGAGAAGCAGCAGGAAGTGTGATCAGAGGTTCACATAAAATTGCGTCTTTTTAGATTAAAAAAGATCTCTCTAAAAGGTGTCAATAGGAAAAGAACTTACAAATGTACTTGCTAATTGGTTGTGGTAGAAATGTGTGCCTAATTTCTAATTTTAATATATGTCACTTTAGCTTCTATCCTTTGCTTCTTGTTTCATTTTCTCAGCTAGATTAAAGAATTCTTTACTACCTATTTTTTTTCTCTCTGTGGAGATACTTTCATAGAGTAATCAAGTTGTCCCTTGTACCTTTTGTGAAAAGAAACAGCTTGAGCTCTTTAGATCTTTAATTGTAAAACACATTCTTAGGTATTCAGATTTTATTCGTGTCTTGCTTTCAACATAGTTCACAGTCCTTCAGCATCCGTTTTGAGAAGGGAGCACCAGAACTATTAAGATCTTTCCGATGAGCAGAGAAGTCAGATACACTGCAGGGTCTGCCTCAAATTATATATATATATAGTTTATATATACACTTTTTTTTTATATATGTGTGTGTGTGTGTATTTGTTTGTGTATGCAAAGGTTATATTAGTCCTTTTCATGATGCCATTTCATGGATGACTTGCGTTCATGAGCATCTTTTCATTGTTGGCCAAAGCTCTCCAGAGCACAGTCCATTCTTTTCTCTGTTTAGTCTGTATTTAGTTTGTATCTTTTGTTCTTAGGTATGTATGTGAATTCTGTATTATTTAAATTCACACAGTCCATAGAGGCTCTGTCTCTTGTAGCACCCGGTATCACAGCTCTTGAGGTGGCATACCACAGCTGTGTGGTACAGTGTGCACCGTTTCCCCGTGCAGCATTTGCTTCCTTGGTCATGCAGACCAGTAGGGTGACACGGCGTCCTCTAGTGTGATATCAGGTCTTGACAACGAGGAAGATGGAAAGAAACAATGGCTTGACTTCTCCAACACTTAATATAAACCTGTGTTTTTTCAGTTTATATTTCCACAGTGAGCTGCTTAATGCATAGTTTCAGTAAACCGTCTCTTTGTGGATTGTCAGTGGGTACCAGTACCAGATGCTACAAGAGATCTTAGTGAATCCAAACTTTTATGGGTGCTTCAATGAAACAAGAAGAGCATGAACCTCAGCAGTAGGAAACTGGAATGCTACTACCATGGAATCTGGCCCTCAGCAAAAGAATACATGAAAGCACATGAAAACGCACAGTAAATATCTGTCTCAACTACTCAGTGATGCATGTATCACTGATCTGATTTTTAAAGTGCCTCTATATTTTTAATAGTGCTCCTAAAACTCTGAAGAAATTATGAAAATTGTCACGGTACATAATGTATTCTCATCGTGACTGTAAATCCTTGAACCATAACATCACATTTATCATCTATCTTGTCATATTTACTGTAATAATTTCAACTTGGGCTATGATTACATCTAGGTTCTAGCTATCAAGACCTTTTGGATTTATGAAGTGAAAATTTAGCTACTAAAATACTGCATAATTTTCAAGTTCAAATATTGAGGGTTCTTTGTTTTCTTGCTTTGTGCAGATTTCAGCAATAATATGATATACCTTATAATAGCATTTAATAACTGTGCAGTATGCTCCCTGCAGTACTGTGTAGCTCTTTATGAGCCAAGAAAATATGTAAGGCGTTTACTGAGTGAATCTTTCCTAGCTGAACACCATTGCTGTAGAGCTAACGTATTAAAACACATTAAACACATTGAAAATAATGAAGTTCTGTCTTTCTGTGTCCAGTGGGTACTATATTAGGCTTTTGTTTAGGCAGATATAGAGGTAGATTTACAGAAACTATGAAAGAACAATCAACTTAGATTACTTAAGATTCAGTACCAGATTGATAGCCACAGGCATAATTCCAGTGCTTTTTACCAGTCTTACCACTATCAGAAGGACTCTTATGTTCCTGCTAGTTTACTTTCAATATTACAGTCTGCCTCCTGATATTTGGGATAAATATCATATTTGACAAACAGATTTCCTCCACAGAAATTGCTCTAACTTTGTCAGTAAAGTACAGGGACTATATAACATGTCGCGTACCTTAATGCCCGTGCTGCTGATATCCGTGGCTGAGCTGTAAGCAGCGTTCCGTTCACTCTTAAGCGTGCTGAAAAAATAAGTATACAAACTGTACACTGAAATTTTTGGTGGAAATATCACAGGTATAAAAAAGCCTCAAAAGGAAAGCAGTAATTTCCTCTTTTTTTTGGTGTTTGTTACTGAATCATAGAGCATAGGGTAACTCAGGTTGGAAGGAACCTTAGGAGGTCTGCAGCCCAAATTTTTGAAAGGAGATCCGGTAAGGTTGCTCAGGGCTTTACCCAGTTGGGTTTTACACAATCTCTCTGGGAAGCCTGCTCCACTGCTTGTCTGTCCTCACAATGAAAAAAGGGGTTTTTTACATCCAATTGGATGGGGTTTGGGTTTTGGTTTTTTATTTTGTTTCTCAGTACGTGTTATTCAGTCCATATATTTAATACTGTATTATTTTTTTCAGGTAAGAGAAATGTTGCTTTCCAGGGAAAAGTAAGTAAGTGTACAGTTAGTGTCAGAATTCAGAGTCCTGGGACCTCGGTATATAGGACACTCTTCTCCAAACCGTTGTGTTTAAATGACAAAAGTCTGCTGAGGAATCGTATTTCCCATTGCAGAAATGGCAGAAGTAAATCCCTTAGTCTGTTGCAAATAACTTTTATTTTGTTTAAACTTTGCCAGGACTTGGAGGTGTTTTTAAATAATTTGGACACATATTGATACCTTCAAGGATTTCTTCTTGTGTGTTGCATGTAGAAAAGCTTCAGAGAAATAAAACCAGATCTGCTCTAAAGAGATTCTCCAACTACATTGGCAGTAACATTGTGTCTTTATTCCGAAAGGGCAGTTGCGCAGCTGAATTATGTTGATCGCTGAACTTATGAATTATTACTGAAGGAGGAAAACACACAAAAGGAACTGGAACATGGAAATAAAATTAATAATTGCAAAGGATATACAGAGACAGTTAATAACAATAAACATCTCGGGACATAAAAAACACTAATACATAATAGACAATTTGCACTAATTAGCTGTATTTTTGTAAACTTGTACTATCTAGTTTATTCAAAAGGCTACTGGCTTTCACTACAGTAAGTTCACTGTGCTATCCCATTTTTTTGCAGTGCGTGCTACAGTACTTGAAACACAGTAGGTGTTATTTTTAAGTCAGCGTGGGAGAGAATTAAGCATGGTTTCCTGCAAAATGCCTGCACAGTGTGTATGAGTTGCAATTTACTTATGTAACTTTGACATCGTGTACAACTTAGCAAGTAGGTGCAGTGTCCATCTGATTTAAACATTGACCAGTTTAATGATTTTGCCTGTTTCAGCTTTCACAGGCCTAATTATGGGCATTAAACATAGTTGCTTTCTTCATCCTAATTACATGCTGGCTCAATGATTTCTTATGATTTAACTGCTAATTGTTAACCAATGGTACAGGACTGTAATAAACCGCTTTGTTCATTAAGGTAAATATTCTCAAATGGCCTGTTTTTTTCATTTTTTGTTTGAATAATTTAGAAATGCTAGATTCAAACTGTGTAATACCTGTTTTTCTTTCTGTCTCATGCTATATGGGTATTATTTAAATCAAAATGAAGCAGTTAAAGAACACTTTCCTTAGTGTGGTTGTGAAAGACTGCAATTTTCAGCGTTCCGTTCAGTGATAGATTATGTTTTTCTTGAAACTTTCTGACCCAACCTAATTTCAATTAGTACTTAACAACTGTTTTTATGTCTCTGACATAGTGCAACTACTACATGTTAGAATTCATGATCTACAGAAGTACTCAGGATATCTGAATGATTGAAGTAAAATCTTCTGTGTAAACACAACCAGAATTAGTCAATTCAAGGTCCCACCTTCATCTATGAATTAATGAATATTTAATGGGTCTTTGTTACCTTTGCTTTCAAATCCAGCCTCAGTGTTTGGGCTTCTTCCTTTTTGGCTTCCTAGGCTGCTTCTTGAAAGATCTAACATCAGGTGACTTTTTTTTACTTTAAAGCTCCCTCTTTGTGTATTCTGACATGCCAAGGGTCTGACTGCAAGAGGGTTAGTTTCACCAACTCTGCAGCAGCACTTGAACTTGAATAATTCTATCAGATTTAGTACTTAGAACTAAAGGTATTTTAATGAATTTAAGTTTGTATAGACGCCAGTAAAAGTGAATAAAACTGTCTGCAACAGAAAGCACTACGTCAGCTAGCAATCTGCAGGATTGGTTCCTGACAGAGATTACTATTTTCCACTTTTATCAATTTCAGGTGCAAACAGATATGGGAAAAGGGTTTGAACAGTGGTCCTGTACTCTCTAGTTCCAGCAGTGCTAAACCACTGGTGCTGAAGTGGATTGGAGCTACTTTTAAAAAAATTCTGTACCATATAGAAGATGACAAAAGTTTACCATCAACTATGTAAGTCTTTAGAAGTGCCTTTGTTTTTTTTTACCAACAAAGAACTGAGAAATAAAATTGCTTGACAATACAATTTGTGTGTGGTACTTTCATACTACCACCATAAACATAGGGTAAATGCATGTTGAAGACTTCTGCAATATGCAGTGCAGAAAACAAGAAAGTACATATCTATGACCTGAAAAAATGGGGAATACTGTTAATCTGGACCAAATTTGATGGTTTTTGATTTTTTAGCCCAGGTATGAGTGCAGAGTTTTTATCTGAATATAATTTTTGCGTTTTGCTCTTCACTAGGCAGACAGTTGTTATGCTTTAGAAAAAAACGTTTATCTCTGAGAAAGTAATGCAGTCCAATATCAGAAGTATATAGATTTAAATTGGACCACAAGACAGGGACTGGAGGAGTAAAGACCCTCCCATTGTAAGAGAAGATCAGAAGCCTGAATATACATAAGTCTATGGGACCTGATGAGATGCATCTCAGCGTTGCGAGGGAATTGGCTGATATAGTTGCCAAGTCACTCTCCATGATATTTGAAAAGTACTGGCAGTCAGGTGAAGTCCCTGGAGAATGGAAAAAAGGCAACATGGCACCTATTTTTAAAAAAGATAGCAAGGAGGACCCTGAGAACTTCCGACCTGTCAGCCTTACCTCTGTGCCTGGGAAGATCCTGGAACAGAGCCTCCTAGAAGCTATGCTAAGGCTCATGGAAGATATGGAGGTGATTAGAGGCAGTCAGCATGGCTTCACTAAGGGCAAGTCCTGCCTGATGAACCTAGTGGCCTTCTGTGATGGAGTGACCACATCAGTGGACAAAGGAAGAGATATGGATGTCATCTATCTGGACTTCTGTAAGGCCTTTGACATGGTCTCCCTGCAACATCCTTTTCTCTAAATTGGAGAGATATGGATTTGATGGGTGGACTGTTGAGTGGATGAGGACTTGGTTGGATGGTCACATCCAGAGGGTAGTGGTCAATGACTCAATGTCCAGATGGAGATTGGTGAGGAGCAGTGTCCCTCAGGGGTCCATATTGGAACCAGTACTCTTTAATATCTTCATCAATGACATAGTGGGATCAAGGGCACCCTCAGTAAGTTTGCAGATGACACCAAGTTGAGTGGTGCGGTTGACACGCCTGAGGGATGGGGTGCCATCCAGAGGGACCTGGACAAGCTCGAGGCATGGGCCCTTGTGAACCTCATGAGGTTCAGCAAGTCCAAGTACAGAGTCCTGCACCTTGGTTGGGGCAATCACTGGTATCAATACAGGCTGGGGGATGAAGGGACTGAGAGCAGCCCTGCCAAGAAGAGCTTGGGGATACTGGTGGATGAAAAGCTGGAAATGAGCTGGCAATGTGTCTGGCAGCCCAGAAGGCTGAATCCTGGGCTGCATCAAAAGAAGCATGGCCTGCAGGTCAAGGGAGGTGATTCTGCTCCTCTACTCCACTCTGGTGAGACCCCACCTGGAGTACTGTGTCCAGCTCTGGAGCCCTCAGCACAGGAAAGACATGAACCTGTTGGCGAGGCTCCAGAGGAGGTCCACAAAACTGATCAGAGGGATGGAACACCTCTCCTGTGAGAACAGGCTGAGAGAGTTGGTGTTATTCAGCCTGGAGAAGAGAAGGCCCTGGCGAGACCTTATTGCAGCCTTCCAGTGCTTAAAGCGGGCTTATAAGAAAGATGGGGACAGACTTTTTAGCAGGGCCTGTAGCAATAGGACAAGAGGTAATGGTTTTAAACTAAAAGAGGGCAGACTCAGACTAGGTATAAGGGAGAAATTTTTCACAATGAGGATGGTGAAGCACTGGCATATGTTGCCCAGAGAGGTTGTAAATGCCCCAACTCTGGAAACATTCAAAGTCAGGTTGGACGGGGCTCTGAGCAACCTGATCTAGTTGAAGATGTCCTTGCTCATTGCAGTGGGGTTGGACTTTAAAGGTCCCTTCTAACCCAAACTATTCTGTGATTCTATGAATTTCATTCTTTTAAGAGAAAAACCTCAGTAACTTTAGTTACTTCATAACCCTTAATATGATGTCCCTAAAAGTCAGAAATAGCAGTGACTGATTTTTTTAGAAGTATGGTCCTGTCAAGAAGAAGTTGCACTTATTCCTACATTTCAAATTCAAACCTAATATAATCACCTAATTTAAATGCAATATTTTTACTCCTTATATTAAGTAAACTCTGCCATTTCGTTTTGAAGTACTGCATATTACCTTAGCAGAGTTAACACGCTGTCTGATAAGCATGTTTGTTTTTATTCATAACCGCATTTTCACAATTGCAACAAAAGAAGTTAATTTCTCGTGGTAAAAGGTAAAGCAAATTATAAGTACATTAGGGCATAAGAAGGCCCAGCTGAGTCAGAGCAATGGGCCACCCATCTTAGCATTCTCCAGCTGAGAGTGTGGCAATGGGAAGTGCTATTTAGGGCAAGCAGGGAGGCTGCTTTGTTTTCTGCAGTCTACTTTTCCTTCTTTTTTTCTTTGGTGTTCTAGAGCTCATGTTTTAGGGGTGTTAGCAGGTAAGCTCTTGTTCATGCCTTTTAATTTTTTGTAGTCTACTTTTTAATTTACTGGTAGCATTTACCTCCACAACCTTAGGATGTAGCAACAGATTATAGAAAGTACTATTGCCTCTATATGGCGTTCTATTTTAGGTGCTTTAAAGTAGTCTCTTGCTAGCTTTATCAAGTGGTTCTTAGTTCTAGTACTATTTATTTTAGTGAGTAATAGTTCTGTGCTTAGTCACTGCATTCAGAAATTTCTAAAGCTTAACCATATTCCCTTTGTGGTGTTCTCTCCAAATTAAGGAGTCCTAGCCTTCTTAATCTTTCATTACAGGGCAGCTGCTGCAAGCCTTTAATTACTTTCGTTGCCCTTGTTTGTACTTCATCAGAGACCCCTGTACCTTGGAGTCTGAGTCAACTGTGTCCTTCTTGAACTGTGGAGTTGCACGTGCTGCTCAGGATGTGGCCTTGCTAAGGTTTTCTAGAGGAGCCTTTTATAAATGTATCTCTGCCTTATTCTTAATACCTTTCCTGAGGGATACCTAATGCTGTTTTCACTGAGTCCTGCTGTATGTTGAGCTGATGATATGAAAGGAACATCAGTGATGGCTCTAGGAACTGTTTCCTATCTTGTCACTGCCAGTTCTGCATTTGTGATAGAAGGCTTAGATTATTGTTTCTACATGTTTATGAATATGGAAACTTATTTGCATGCTTGGTTTGTGAGGATTTCCTTACTGTCAGTATGAAGAGTTTAGTATCATCTGCCTACTGTGTGCTCACCCTGTAAACCACCTCCTGCAAGTCACTGATGTTGAATGAAACTGGTCTGATCAGTGATTCATGATAGGTTGTCCTTTTGACTCCTCTCCAGGGTCATGGAAAAGTAGTCATTAAGTCCTGCCCTTTGCTTCCTGCTTCTTGACCAGTTTTATATCGTCAACCTTTCATTCAGTCTAGTGGTAACTTAGTTTCTCTGCTAATCTCTGATGTGAAAATTTGTCAGAGACTTCTTAAAAATCCAAATTTTTTCTGTCTTGATCTGCTTCAATATCTGCTTACTGATACTTGATGAGATCCACAGGAGGTTTGTAAGCAGGATTTCTCTTTACAGTGGCTTCTCAACAGACCTGGTCTTTCCATGTGCTAAGATGAAGAGATAGGTCTTTGTTTTTCAGAAGACTTTTTTTGTTTTGGTAAGGATTGGTAGCTGAAGAAGGCCCTGGTAAAAGTTCATATTTGCATAACAGAATAACATGATTGTGAAACAAGTCCTAATGTGGCAAAGGACCCAATCTCAGCCTGGAAGTTTTATCAAAGCTTTGGGACTGTAGATTCTACCCTTATTGAATTGCTGATGTTTTCACTGTCATGCTTCAAAGATGCTAGCTGCTGGCATCTACTATGTTCTGCAAACAGGGTGAATTTGTAACTGAAATTTTGGTGAAAAATACTTTAAAAAAAAAAAAAGTCCCCATGGTAGAAACAGGCATGGATTCCTGATTCTGTGTGAGCATACCTGTGGTTTCTCTTGTACCTTGTTGGAAACCTTTCTAGTTTTGGGAACAGTTATAAGAAATAAATGTTATATTTTTTGTGTAGCAATTTGGGCTTCTTATGCTCATGTGCATTTATTTTTCTATTAAACACATTGAAAATGTTCTGCTGTAGGGAGTTTGAAGCTTTGGTGTCAAATGTATAAAAACCAGAACACTCTCGTATGGTTGTCTGTGCCACTTCAGTTTCTAAACAAAATCAGTTTCTAATTTCATGATTACATATTCTTCTTCACTATACTTAGCCTTAATCTAGTATGTACATGCAACTGGTAGTAGCAAACTGTAAGATTAAAAAAACCTGAAAACCTCTTGTGCATTTTCCAAGAAAAATAAGTTTCCTTAGGCACTAAGTCTCTAGTGTGGGTCTAAATTTTCCTGTTATTCAAGGATTATATTGCTTCACACTTGTCTCTTGCACTCAGTGGCTGGTAATTCAAAAAAGTATCCCTTTGGCTGTTTTTTTTTGCCATACAGAGATTTCTATCTCTTCCTAATGTTTCTTCCTAATGTTGCTTGTTATTGACTATGTTGAAAGTTTCAAGTCTCTTGATGCTGTCTCTTATTTGAAATCTTATATCTGTGAATACAGGTGACTGCTTTTATGTGATACTGATTTTTCCTGGCCAAAACTTTACTGAGTGTGAGAAATGCTTTTAGGTTGATGATAATGCATATAATGAAGCTTCATGTCTGTGTGTATATAAAATGCACATAGGCGACATATGGCTTGCTTTCCAGATTTTTAATACTTCAGTGCATGCAGCCAAGAAGTGTTTGTCAATTTTTAAGTTAAATATTTTGGCAGCTCATTGGTGGATGTTAGTAGAGTGCTAATGTTAGATGGGTGAACTGATTCTGAAAGGCAGATGAGAAAATAGCTCAGATCAAGTTACTACTCTTGTCATTATTAGTGTGTTCTTCGGTAGCTTCCACAATATTCCTGGTGCTGCCTGTAAAGATAGGAATACTTATTCCTTGCTCCAAAGAGATCACAAGAAGTGCAAGTAACAGATGAAAACTGGGGGTGAGACTATAAACAGTTTAAAACAAAAATCAGCTATTGCCATCTGCCTGTCAAATTGTGATCATAATGAAAGCAAACTGTGGAGAAAAATAATTTAATTAAAATATGAGAAAAAGGAATTCAGGAAAGTAAGTAGATAAAGCATACATTCCATTAATCTAATGGTACCTTCTCTACTCATGTATAAGCTTCCTTCCAGAAAAAAGGTCCTTTAATGAAAACTCCCATTCAAACACATAATTTCCTTTTAATAGCTTGAATTTGATGATCATTTTAAACTAAGTTTCCAAAGCTAAACTGGACTTAAAAGACTGAAAGAAACTTCTAGAATTAGTCTAGACTTTTAGCCAAGAAAGTCTGTGCTATTTCAATACTTTGAAGCATGTTGCCAAAGGGTAGTTTTTAATCTACCTCTAGGCACCCTGAAACAAGACTTCCATGCAACAATACCCTTTGCGTCCTGCCAGCTTCCACTCGCCCTCACACTCAGAATTACATTCCAGCTATTTCTGCATCTGTCTGCAAACTTGTGTTAGATTCCTCTTCTGTGTTGCTTATATGAAGTAATACAGATGGAATAAGATTATTTTCACCTGTCTGTAGGCATCTAAAACAAAGGCATCTAGCTTGGGCTTGCCCTGTAGTATCTGCTTTTGACACATAAATGTCTGTTGCCATTCTTGATGTCCTGGGGCTGTTTGTACGGCTCCATCTACCACTCCAGGAGAGTGCAGGCTTTCCCGTGGTCCCTGTCGTACCCGACAGCCCTGTACAGAGAGCTGAAGTGGCGTGAGCGGCTTGCATTTGGGCACCTGCCATCATTCTCTTCCCCCAATGAGCTGAGAATGAATTTTTCTTGAGCATAAAGTTAGCCAAATGATCATAATGGACTCAACAGCTAGACTTCGGGTAGTTAAAATCAAAAATTATTGATTATTCACAGTGTAAAAAATTATTTAGGAAAGAATTCTTCAAGATTCAGGCTTTTCCTCTCCTAGATTTTGGTGTGTTTGCTGTATATAAACAAAATATGTGCTTTTCATCTTGTATAGTTATAATGCACAGCATCAGTGAATTTTCTTGTATGGATCTCTTTTAAATCCTACAGTTAGTAGCATGTTATAAATTACTAAATAGCATTTATAATCCATACAAAAAGCCACTGACTTAAGTTCTTTTAGACATGACATGCTGGATACCTAGGTATGTACAAGATATACCTCTTCCCTGAGTTCTGCCTTTCAAAGGCATATTTGCTACAGAATTTCTTGCATATTACCTAGTGAATCAGTTCTATGGTGTCAGGAACTTAATATTAATGCCTGAAAGCTCACAAATAAAATTAGATCTAGCTGTAATTAATTTTTATTTAAGGATGTGTATGATCTTTTTTGCACAAGAATTACTTTTTCCACACACTGGAAAAAATTAAACACCCTGGCCAATTCCAAATAACAAATACTGTCAGCTTGATATCAAAGTTCAAAGTATTGGTTACATATAGTTGATGCTTATTATATAGTTAAAGGAATATATTTTTTGTCAGATGTTTGATTAATGTTTCTTAGAATGTATAAAGTAACTCTAGTCATTCGGAAACTTCTCTAAAAATGTACTTTTTGTTTAAAAAGGAGTCAGACAAAAGCCTTCTCTTCAGAGTTGTGCTGCATGATTTGTGCTGTGTATCAGTGGATTTTAAAGTGATGTTTAAGCAACCATATACAAAACCAGTAATTTTTTCTTTGTTTCTGTAGAAAGGAGGGGAATGTATTACTGTTGCTATCAACTGCAGCATAGAACCAGTGAAAGGTAAAAAAAAACAGAAATGGAAAGGCTTAGCACATTCCAGGGTAAATAAAGGTTATTTCCAATACAGGTTTTTGTCTAAGGAGGCGTGTAGAAAGGAAGCAAATCAGAATTGGTAAGAAAATATTCCAGGGGGAAAAAGTACAGATTGGCTATTCTAAGCATATGCATCTCTGGATCCAAAGGGTGGTTACCACATTGCCTGTAGTGATTTATGAAAAGTCATGGAGAACTGAGAAGCTGCCACTGAGATAAGATAAATGTGCTGCTGATCGAAAGCATGATCCTGAAAATTACAGCACTGTGCAAGAGTCCTAACTTTAAGTCTTAGCAATATACTGAAACAAATATTGCTTTCGCCAACACTCAGTTTACTGAGCAAAAGAATAGGGAAAGAAAAAGAATCAGGCACACATAATTTTAAAATTATCTAATAAAAACCTTTGTCAGTTATTTAATTTTGTCAGTTATTTATTAGATGACATTAGAATGTAGGAATATGGGAAGCTTAATGTATGCAGAATTTAATAAAGTGTGTTTGACAGCAGGAATTAATAAAATAGTGGTTTGCAAAGTATCATTGAAAAATTAATGGCAATTGGCTTGAACAACACAGGGATTGAAAACGGTCCAAAAGACTATAAACAGAAGATAGTGATAAGCAACAGCATATCGAGCAGGGATGTGAAAGGTGAGAAGTGTGTATTGGGGTTTGAGAGATCAATTTTATGTCTGATCTAATGTAACATTTTGATTAGTGATTAGCAAATGATGTAACCAGCATGCTAATGAGTTTCCTCAGGTAAAGATGTACGAAGAGGCAAGACAGACCAATAAAGTCAGTTCAGAGATCTAGGGAGGTTAAAAATAAGAGCAAGCTATTTGATCTGAGAGGCCACAAACTTCCATGTGTGGTGAAAAAAATCATTGAAGTATAGATAACTGTGGACTTTTGCATTAAAAGCGTACCTAATGTTAGGATAACAAGAGTATCTGGTTAATAGGTGCCGTGCATCTGCAAGTGGGTCTGTGTGCCAGGCAAGAGGAAGAAGGTGAGCGCCTCAGTGTTCTCCCCTCTAGTGTTTGCACACAAATGTGGGTTTGCCATCATGTCCACGACGGCTAGTGCTTCTTTGCTTTCTGGCATCATCTGTACTTCATATTTTCCACCCACCTACAGCCAGCAACATAAAATGGTATAACCAATGCAAGCAGGGGAAAAGAAAAGAATTATCTATTTGAGTCCATTTACATGGACTTTCAGGCTCGGACAGGAAATATTTCTGAGGAGTGAATTGGAAACTCACATTTAACAGCAAATTTTCATAGGAAAAAAACCTTGAAATGTACACCTGGGCTGTAGTGTCTGAATGCTGCTTTGAATACTTTGCTCTGATATTTGATTCTTTTGCTGGTTGTTTGATTAATTTTGTTTAACATTCCAAAACCAGCCTGCAACAAATCACCAGTATGTCTTTTATGCAGCCTCTGTTGCTACTCTTGTTTACTTTCTTGCATGGCATGACTGCTTAATGCAATGTTTTGTGCTGGGTCCAGGATTTTTTAGAACAAGTTACAGTTCAAGCTGAAAGTTACCTTTTGCGTGGCTGGATCCTTTCTTTTCTCCTGACTTGGTTTCATATCTACAAACCAATTGTGACTTGGATTAGCAGCAGATCTGAGAGCTACAAAAGCTGCTCTGCTTTCCAGAAAGTGAGAAAATAAAATCTAGGAGGAGACCTTTTAAAAATATTTAAGTATACTTTACATAAAGTGTTTCTCCTACTGTGCGATGGAGTCCCAACACCTGATATCTCAGGGCGCTGAACTATGAGATAGAGCACACTAGAGCTTTCCCACATCACTTTGTAGTGATGATTGAAAGAAATTCTTACATGTTTGTGTGTTGGTGTCCAGACTCTCACTCTGAAGAAAGACATGCTGATACCAGCTGAAGAAAAATTGCAACACACTTGAGAGTAACCACACTTGCCTGGGACATTGTCAAATTCCAAGTTTGATTTCAACTCTTTGATTTTTGAATGTTCTATTCTTAAAGGCAGAATTTAAGCTTCTCAGTTTATTCTCAGGTGGAAATGGATGATGGGTTTTTCTAATATGAGTGTATCTCAGAAGGGTGGCTGCACTGTATGTGTACTGTGCTGGATCTGAATAATACGCAGAACAAAATAAAATACAGAATTCCTGGATCTCATAACTGGTACCCTCTTATCTTTTCACCTACATGAAACAAGCCACATGAAGTACAAGAGGTAACTTGGAGAGCTCACATGAGCATCCTGGTTATTCTCAGCTTATATGTCAGAATAGAAAGCTGACTGTTTCCTAGATAGCTGAGCATATTCCTCAATGCTTCAGGTTAGAACTCTCTCAATTTTGCTTCCATGTTGTGCATAACTTTCCATATATTTCTGATTATAGCATAAAGCCATGTCTACAACATTCTTCTGGATAGCTGTGTAATCATTAACATGCAAATTGTGCTGCTGTGCACAGCATTCATTTTAATCTCTAATGTGTGTGAACATCCCAATCCCCAGATTGTCAAATGCAGATACCTAAACTTAGAGTAAACATCTTAAATCCATATTTAGGCACACACTGATTCATAGATGTGCTTTGATGCAGTTCAGAACTGTGAATGCTCCCGGCACAGCTGGGAATTGGGAACCTTTATCTACCTCTGTGGATTGGTAACTAGGTATAAGCTATACTAATGTTTGGGTTTTGACGTTCTAATGGTTTCCTTCATATATTGATTATCCTTATTGATATTGTAAGACAAACAATTGGAAAACTCTTTCAGACTTGGAAGAAAAAGGAGGAGGTGTATTCTTAATCTAAATCCTGCTTGAAAATGATAGGATTAAAGATCAATTTTCTTTGCTCAGTTAGTTAAGAAACATATTCACAGAGAAGTTATCTATAAATGACAGTAAAGCTCTGCTAAATTACACAGCTTGCTATTTTCTTATTCAGTTACTTGGCTGATGCTCTTTAGTCTGTGTAGCTTGCACTAGCAAGCTTACAATTCAATAAACCTTTTCAGTTTCACACAGGGGATATATAATGCAAAACACTTCAGCACAGCGTGTTTTAGACACCTGGTCAAGAGTCAGTCATCTGTGCTTTCTTGAATAAGCTGGAGTAGCATCAGATATCCAGAGGAGGGCACTTGTGGCCCTCCAGTTAGTCTGTTCAAAATACTGTCTGTACTACAAAGTTCTTGTGACTGGGGGAAAGGCTTTAGAGAGCCTTATCTGAATGGAGCCAAAGTACTATTAAGCAATTATGGGTTATGCATGGCATCAGTTTGAAGATTTGCTTGCAGTTTTCTGCAATTAATTGGCATTTTTATCACACCAGCTGCTATCAAAAGAAAGCAACACCTTTCAAGTGCTTTTAGAGCTGCAGCTGGTGGTTGCAGAAAGCCACCCTTGTATCATGAAGGCCAAAAGCATTTTCTGCTCAAAATTTAGTCCAACCTATTAGGTTTGATAAATATTTAGACAGTGACACTAGGTTTCTTCGGGCAAGAAAAAATGGTTTTCTTCATTTGTTGGAGGAAAAAAGAAACAAACCCAAAAGGATCGTGGAATGTTGGACTTGATGCAATATTATTCTTTTATCCATACTGATTCCTCAGTATTTGAGGTATGGTATGGAAAAATAGCTTAATATACAAACAATTTCATTTGACTGTTAAAGTTTTAGTCTCCAGCTAATTATGCCCGTGAAACCAAAGTTGTTTTTTGAGTTTGACAGATGGACAAGATGTTGTTTGATCATGTAGCATAAAAACTATGACAACTAAGTTCTAGTATACGAATACAGCAGTCGATACTCTTGCTTTGAAGAGTTAGTCATCAAGCTAAGATGACTAAGTAGCCTGAGATACTTTAAATTCTGTGCCTAATAGATGAGACATAAAATGTAATAACTTTTTGGGGGATGTTTTAATGTATGTGCGTTACAGAAATAAAACTTAATCTCAACTTTTTCCTCAAATAAGCAGAACAAACATTTTGAAAATGCCCATGTTGCAAAAAGTCATAGTATTCAGTAGAAAAAATTAAATTGTACTTACAAGTAATTTCTAGTGTCTTTTCCAAGGGTCAGTGAAGCTTTCTAACTACATTTTCCTTCACTGTCCTGTTGGAACTAACAGGACTGACTTCTGAAATCTGTGAACTTGTATCATGTCACATACAGCATTCTGAAGACTAGAATTTAATGCGGTCCCAGGCTAAAGAAAAACAATTTTACTAATAGCAATGCTGAAAATGTGCTTTTGTTTTAAACATTTGGTTAAATTTTGGTAGGGGCTTTAAAATTGAGAAATATATGTCTTACATCTGTTGTATACAGGAGACTAGAAACAAATCTTTGTAAGGTAGAAAACTATTTCAACACTTATTGATGCCATTTACTTTCCAATAAATGAATGCCTTTTACAACTACATCAGTTAAACCTTCTCTGTTCTGCTGATGGTAAAATTGACAGGTGAGTATGTGTGCTTGCTCTCTATGAGAGGATGTGGAGGCGTGTGTGACAGTGACATCTCTGCCTTTTTTATTAAATACTTTTTGTGAATTAGTCTTGCTGAATGGATGAATCAATCATACATAATTTTGGCAACTGTCCCTTCAGTCGCTGCAATGGTGCTGTGGTTATTGTGATGCATTAGGAAAGGATTAGTTTCCAGGAAGAGACTGCTAGAGCAGATGATGTAGTTTGAAGAAAAGGGAGAAGCTATCTGATATAGTCCTGACCTGAAAGCTTGATTGTGTGTATTGAACAATATTAGTTGAGATAAGTCTCTTCTGCTATAAATCTTGCCTTGCTTAGTTTTTCCTCTGAGATTTCAACATATCAAACTAATTGAAAAACACTAGATACAATTGTAAAGTCGTGTCATCAAATTCATTCCAGTTATCCATCTATACCATGTTTCTCACCAGTGCCCTCTTGAGTTCTCATTAAGTAAAATTTGATGAGCTGTGGTGATTCACAAAGAAACTACTGAGCAACAACATTTTACAAAGGATTACAGGATTAATCCCCTAATTTATCTACCTCTGAAGACTGTTGCTTCTCTGTTTGGGCTGGCATGGCAAACAGAAAAATGACAATTTTTATTAACATGTCTCTACAGTACCTGTGGCTGAGATGATCTTAAATTTAGACTGTCATATTGTTAATGCTGACTGAAAAACAGGTAATAAAAAGAAAATAGCGGTATGCATCCTTAGGAAATGAGACCTAGAAGATATTTGACTGATGTGTCTGCTCCATTTAAGAGGGCAGAGCTGTGCTGTATTACATCAGCTGAGGTTTGTATTTCCCAAATAAAAATTCTATGTGTTGAAGAGCACACACTAAAGTTGCAAAAAAGTCTGTATGGAAAATCTTGAGTATGATGTTGGGTATGAGGAATCTTCTGTATGATGATGGGTATGAGGAATCGGGTGTGTGGGAGGTGTGGAGGATGTCCGTGCATATTGGTAATGTTACAGTTGTGAAAACCCATGGAGGCCTCGTTGTCTTAATAATGGGCAGATGCCCATTATTATGAGTCTAGTCAACTTTCTTGTGTTAAATCCAACAGGATTGCTCATGATTAGTGTCTGTAGAACCAGGAACATTTTATGAAGAGCAGTCATAAGGCTATTACAATATTGATTATGCATTCTTTTTTGGTGTAGGTGGGAAAGTGTTAAATAGCTCCATTACATAGCAAATACAAAGACTACTGTTGTAACTGGTATAAATTTTTCCTTTCATGAATGTTTATTAGTTAATCTTCTGTCAGAAGGAAGAAAGTGAAAAATAGCAAGTGCTAGGCAGCCCCTTCTGATAGAAAATATGGCTCTAACCAAAGCATCATTTATTTTTCTTGATGTTTTCAGAGACATTCATTAGTGGCAGACTCATGACTGAATCTGGAATAAGTATGAATCTGCCCTTGGTCTATAATAAATATGATGTACAGAGCTGGTACTAATTAATACATCCCACAGCTCTATTTTCTTCAGCTTCCATTTCATGGAATGAGACAATCTATTAGACAGTTATAATAATGTACTATAATATATTCAGTTAAGCAAACATTTTCTTTACTGAGGTGAATTGTATCCTCTCAACGCTACTGGATTTTACTTATTCCTTAGTATCACTTTGGCATATTGATTCAACGAGTATGATCTACTTCAGCAGCAAAACTGATATGCATAAGGAGGTCTTTGTTGGTTTAATCTCTTTTGCAGTCTGTCACTAGTCACTGCCACTTCCAATAAATTTATCCTTCCATCACATATGCACCCCAAGTACTGATTGTATGTTTCCTTCTTCCACCAGTTCACTCCTGTGCCATACTTGTTCCTGTCTTATTAATTTGACTTCAGTCTCTTTCAACTAGTGTTGTTCCCTCTGCTTGCCTCTAACACAAACTCATAATGATTTCATATAATCTGAGAAGAACTTTGAATCTTAATCGCTCTGTATGTCTCTCCTACCTGTACTTATTGCCTTTCCGTTCTTCCTGCTTTGCTTATGTGAATTTCATTTTTTGCCTTTCAATCTGACTTTAGATTTAATTCGACCAAGAACATAGTAGTAAATTCTCATTAGAAATACTACTGAATAAACAGCCTAATTTACTGTCTTTACTGTCAACACTTCTTATCTGGTGGTTCTGGTTCTGATAATTAAGCAATTACCTCTGAGCAACCAGTTCATTCCTCCTGTGCTTCTCTGCTCAGTTCTTCAATTATTTTGTCTTTCTTCTCTTAATAGAGTGATTTGTAGGAAATTACTTGCATAGTGTTAGTGAAAATGGAATCATACAAGTGCAGAATATTTTAGGTTGAGAGTAGCCTCTGAAGCTCTTTTATTCCCACACCTTGCTCAAAGCAGGTCCAGTCATCTCATTTTGTTCAGCTGAGTTCTGAATATATTCAAGGACAGAAATTGTACAACTTCCCTGGGCAACCTGTCTCAGTATTTGACTGTTCTCTGTGATTTCCACACCACCCCCAAGGATTTTGTGTTGTTGCTGAATTTGCACTCCCCTATTGTCCAGCAGTCTTCTACTTGGAATCTAATATGCTTCACTGCTTAGAAAGAAACTTTATACTTGAACTTAAGTTTGCCACTTTAGAAAGCTCTGAAGGTAACTCTTCTCAGAAAATGTAGTGCTAGTAAACTAAATAAAAAATATTCTTCACTTTAGAAAAAAGTTTTTGTGTATAAGACAACTAAGTTGTCTTAGTCTCTGTCTTAGTTTCATCTAAGCCCATAACCACAAAATTAGAGGAAAAATAACATAAAACTGTCCTGATTGTATTGTCTAATGGCTAACTACTCAATGTGTTTTTGCCAAATGTAGTAGTGATATAATAGCAATAACGTCAATGTTTTTCATTTTTCCCCGTATGTGTACTGTTTGGGGCATTCAGCAATTGTTTTCATTGACACCACAGTGAAGAACATGACATCTGCTTTTTCAAGTGTTGAAGCACAAATTCTCTGATTTCTATATGTGTATTACAGGCAACTCTTTAAGTCAATATTGATTTAGGTGCCAAGGTACCTCTCAGAGTAAGGGTAAAATTGAGAACCCAGGGGAATATGGGAGACTACTGCATGATTGAATATGACAGCATTTTATCATAGCTGATAAAATTGTCTGCAAATTAACCAGTCATAACTAAAATGACACCTGCAATCTACAACTGCAACCGTTCAGTGGGATATGCTCACTCCAAGTGCTGTTATAACTACTACTATGCAGCTCCCAGTTCTATAACCGTGGATAAATAGATGGGTACTGCCTTTATTATTACTGCATGACTAAGATGTTGTTTCTTATGTATGCTTGTTTAAATCCTACTTTCAGAATTGAAAACTAAGGTCTGATCTAAGGTTTCCGCAGGATAGATCTGTATACTTATGCAGTTTAGAAATATTAAGAGGCAAAGATAACCTGCATGGGCAGACAAGTTATATGGGCCAGAATACTCCCATATCTCTTTCCTGCAGTCTGAAATGGTATTTATGACTGACTTTTAAACTCAAAAGACAGTAAAGCTAGAAGTTTCCTTTGCATTAATTGTCATCTTTGCAATATCTCTTAATCCTACTTGGTCTTTCTCTCTGATCATAGTCTTTTTTTTAAAGACTGAGTGATTAATCCTACCTGTCCTGACAACAGAGCAAAGTAGTGAGACTTCATTTTTGATAGCTGCCAAGCACTTGTTAGAGTAGGCAAACCTGTGAGAGAAGCAAGATAATTTTGGAAGCAAGTTGTGAAAAGAGTGTTTCTTCCCACTTCCATTTTGCTTGACTTATGTCTTGCAACATGTCTTGTAGTGGATTTCAACATTAATGGAGTAACTTCCATGCTTTCATTTGGCTATTCTGTGCTTCCCTTTTTGATTAGATTGTCAATCTTGGTGATTCAGAGCATTCAGTTGTATTTCTGCCATCTGCTTCTTGCCAGATAGGAAGAGCTTTTCCTCAAAATCTGTCACCCGATGCCGACATCTGGAGTTCAAAAGAGGTCTTACTCCAATACCTTGGTCTTTCAAATTGGTCTCAGGTTTGCATACTCAGTTTAATGGGTTTTACAAAGACTTAAAAAAAACAAAAAACCTCTATCCTTATTAGCTTCCTCTGGACGTGCTTTTAAAACTACGTAAGGTTATAACAGAAGTTTCTAACAGAATAAAAAGTCTTTGATTACAGAGGCGGAAAACATGGTCACCAAAAAGAAACATAAAGCAGTGTGAAAATTCCAGATTATATTTAATAGCAATTCATTTTCATCTTACTGCTCCTCTTCAAAGAATCTCAAGGAAAGTTTTGGCACAGAAGGCCAATTGCTCCGATGCATTGAGCATTTTGCAAAATGACATGCCCAATGCTCCTAGACTGTCTGACTCTGTTACATTAAAATAGCCTGAAGGTCTATCATGTTACCCCTCTGTTTCACAGTTCTGAGTCTCTTTTTCCTTTTTTGTTCCAGGTAAAATGTGTTCTGCCTTTTTCTTCTGAAGCTTAAGAAATGTAATTTCCTTATGAATGCTCTTGACTTATATATCTCTGTTAAAGCTGATGTGGTAACTTGTGTTTACACCAGTTTTCTTTTGAGTTGCTTCCCTTGCATATAAACAACCTTTGCATTTAGGAAATCACCATGAAATCACTAAAGACCACTGAGCTCTTTAGAAAGAATAAGTTTGAAGATAGCATCTCAGTATTTAAATTTGGTTTTCTGCTATTTATAATAATAAATCTTAATAAATCACCTTCAGGCCAAACCCTGGGATGTGGAGATCTTCCAATTTACTTTGACTTCCTCCCCATTTAATGTGCCAGGTCTGAGATATGCAATTTTAGCATAGGTGCAGGTGGCTACTGCAGCAGTTGGGTAGAACTTGTCAGCAGATAAACGCTTTTGATGTGCTTACAACAATGTTAGTGTCAGTAAATGTATGTGAGTATGTTATGTTATGGCCTGAGCTTTACTGCATGTTTCCTATTGTGTGCTTCTGTATTTTTACTCCTTTGGAAAACAAAGGAAATCATGTTGCTGATTAAATCTGTACCAAAGCTGAAAAATCTTTGACTGTCAGTAAAGCATTTTAGTAGGCCATGCCTCTTTTTCTGTATACAATATATAGGCATAAATGCTCAGCATTTCTAACCGGATTGTGTCAAAGATACTTTAACGAACATATAAACAGCAAAAAGATGAGATGTGAGTCAGGAGAAAACCCATTGAAAAAACCCAAAACAAACTATTAAAATGACATTTGTCTTCTGAAAATGATCTTTTAAAATATTAACAGAAACCATTCTATGTGCACTTCCACAGCAGATGGCACGGAAGTAAAGGCAGCTTTAGCAGGCTTAAGACCCAAAATCTTGCACATTCCACATTCTGAACAAGTGGTGCAATAAGCAGTTGACAGTCTGGCTTATCACAACAGAACAAAGAAGCAAAAAATAATTAATTGTTCTTATGCTCATCTTTGTCCAAGAAACAGAACTGGAAAAAAGGATCCCAAAAGAATATTCCTATAGGTGTGAGCTGTGGCTATCATAAGTTTGAAGTAGCATTTTTATGCCTTACCTAATTATTTGAGTTATGCTTCAGTAACTTCAGGACTGCTAATTTAAGTCTTTTCAGTTTAATTGCTGAGAGAAACATTAAAATCTCA
Source organism: Phaethon lepturus (assembly GCF_000687285.1). Taxonomy (NCBI): domain Eukaryota; kingdom Metazoa; phylum Chordata; class Aves; order Phaethontiformes; family Phaethontidae; genus Phaethon; species Phaethon lepturus. The sequence continues at coordinate 45,273 of NW_010529889.1, forward strand.
GTCATTTCATAACCAACATTCATCACTGGCAATTTATATAGGATTATCATATATGAAAGAGCAAGAATCTTTATCTTGCCACCCAGTTCTTTATCCTTGGATATCACTGACCTGGAATTCCTTGTCAAACTTTTGCAATTTTCCTAATCTATTAATTAAATGTTAATCTCTTAATTTTCATGTAAAAAGATTTAAAAACTAAATAGATTTAGTAGTCGATGATAATTTCTGTGCCTCTAGTGAACTGGGAGATATCGGTTCTGCTGTATCTGTATGGGACCACAAAGAGCAATGATGAGAGAGCCACTACTATGAACCTAAAAGTTCAGCCTTCTCTTTAGTGTGTGCCTCCTGACTCTTAAATGTGTAACCATATAACCCTTAAGTTATACTCAAGTACTTTTTAATGGATTTGGGAAGCGGCATTGTTTGTTTTAAGAAATGTATGGCAGAAAAGTAGGAATAAAGTAGTGTGTGTGTGTATATTAAAGTACAAAGTAATTGAGCAGCAGTAAAACACCCTCATTCAAAATCTTTTGGAGGTCTGAGTGATAAATCTCTTATCCCTGTTGAAACTTAAAGCTGTGGATTTTGGAGTCTTAGCTCTCATCAAACATTCTTTTCACTTTTCCTCAATAGCCTGTAGTGGGAGAATAGGTTGAGCAATGCTTAGATGGCTGCATCTAACTTTTTTCCCCTATTTGAACTCATTTTACTTGGTTCTCAAAAGTATTGTTGCAGTGATATTGACAGGTTGCCCAAATGTCAAAATAGGACATGGATTTTTTTGTCCTCTGGGAAAATACATAAATAAATGTGCTAGCCTTTACAAAATGTGCAAATTATGTTCACCATGATTTTCCTTGAAAAGTAGCAGAATTATTAACTGAAAATTATGTGTGCAACACATAATGAAATATAAAAGGGCCTTATCTGCCTTATGGGTGTTGCATGTTGGTATAAGCAAATCCTCCAAAATTCCAGCTTCCTGTAAATCAATCCACATAGTGCATTTAATTATACAGGCATAAAAAATAGGAAGTCACATGTTTTGGAGAAAATGAGTGTTGTTTTCAGATTTTCTACTTGAAAAAACAGCGGTTTTGGAGTAATGTGTTATATAT
>NW_010529890.1:0-10080 GCF_000687285.1 Phaethon lepturus
GGCTACGCCAAGCCCTGCTCACCTACGGAGAGGATGAGGGCATGGCGGATGCCCTGGATGCTTTGCAGCGCGCCTTGTCCTGCTGTGGTGTGGAGAGCTACCGTGACTGGCTCACCTCGCCCTGGGGACTGGAAGAGAACGGCTCCGGGCCCCCCTGTAAGATACCGGCGGGCTGCCCCGCAGGTGCTGCCGGACCCGCCGGGGCTGCCAGCGCAGCCCACCCAACGCACGTGGGCTGCACCGCGATGGTTGCTTCAGCAAGGTGTCGGCCTTTGTCAGCAGCAACATGTTTTACGTTGCCACGGCTGCCCTGGGGCTGGCACTGCTGCAGCTCATCGGCATTGTGCTGGCCTGCCTGCTGGCTGCCCGCATCCCTACCCACCTCCTGGGCATCGCCACCCCATGCTGAGACCCCCAAGTCCTGCCCCTTATCCCTTCAGCTCCTTCTTACCCCTAGACCCAGGTGCACCCCACTGGGAAAATCTTCCCTTCATATTCCCCACTTCCACCTGAGCTTTCTTCTCCAGACTCTGTTCCTCCTCTGGAGCCTGTGTCAGATGCATCAACGCTACTGGCATTCACAGCCCCTCGGAGCTGGGAAGGTGCCTCCTGGCCTGGCTGTGTCCCCTGCAGGGCAGCAGGTCCCCACTGCCCCCCTGGAGCCTCTGGGCCACTTCTGCAGGGTAGTGGCAGCATGGACAGGCATCACACCTGGGTCAAGGCTGAGCGGTTTTCTGGGTGGTGTGAACATCCTGAAGCACCGACATGGGAGCCAGGGAAGAGGAGAGGGCCTGGGAGAGCAAGAGAGGTGCCTCTCAGCATTTACACTGGGTGAGTGTTCTCGTGAGACTGGAAAATGATGTTACTGTAAAACTGCTGGAGTGCACAAGGGGCAGGTCAGGTCTGGGGACACCCAGGCGGCCATGCTAGCAGCTGCCATCAGGGGCTTCTTGAGGGACTGCCCAGCAGCGTGCACCCCACCACCGCAAAGATTTCCTACCTTCATTGTGTGTCCAGCTGCCACGGGTGCTTTTCCCACTGTGGTGTTTCCAACGCTGATCTCTGTCTAGAGGTGGAGCTGCAGCTCGAAGTGCTACTACTCCCTCCATCAGCGTGCCTGTCCTCTTAGCCAGTGCTTCGCTGCTTCTGTCTTTGCAGGGCTGAGAAGACCTTAAACCTGGGTCCGTGTCATAGAAGAGGATGGCAAAAGCCGTGGGATCAGACCTGACTAGGGGTGGCAGGGGGAGGGAAGGGCACTTTGGAAGTTTCTTTTGGACTTTTGCTGTTAACTTCAAGGTGAGCGGACCAGACTCTGTTTTATTGAAGGGTTTTTAAAGACCAGACTCTTCTACATTTTTCCTTTTTCAAAGGATCTGTCTCTGAAGTGTGCCCCCACCTACGTTTTTGAAGCCAGCCCTGTACAACCTGAGAGTAAAGAGAGGACCCCAAGGCTTGCTGTGTAGCCCTGGGTGTGTGCGGGACAGACAGCAGCGTAAATCTACAGGATTTTGTTTTTCCCCAACAGTTCTGGCTGTGCATTTGGAGCTTTAGGAAAAGCAAGCCTTGCACTTTAGAGGGTCTTGAATTTTCAGAGCTTCACCCCTGCTTCTTCCCACTTCCTTAAAACCTGTGAACTGGACTTCTACATGTTTCACTGCCCCACAGCACAAAGATACACTGAATACCCCCCTTACCTAGCAAACTGGGGAGGGAGGATTTCAGAAAAGAGCAAAGAACTACAAAGGAACTCCGGGATGTGGTGTGTTTTAGGAGGCAGGACAGGAAGTCTTGCACAAAGAAGATGACCGATGGCTTCGTGGGAGGAGTGGAGTACCCTTAGGGGAAAGGGGATTAGTAGTGAAGCTCTGCCTTTACTACTTTTGACTACATTTCTGGCTTTCTCTTTTCCTCCCACCAAAGAGCGACTGCTTGGCTGCAAGGAGAGGCCAGGCAGAGCCTCCGTCCCACCCTGGTGAGGCAGGCAGGCAGAGGGAGAGCAAACCCATCGTTACCTCTCCATGGGGAAAACCAGATCAAATGCAGAGCTAACTCTCCTCCCGCTGTTTAATTACTCACCGTTTCTACACCTAGAAGAACCCTGCCTTGGTATTTCTGTGCTTTCCCCCCCGCTGAAAATAAGCTTCTTGGATTTTGTTTGACAATGCTCCTGGGGGTGAAACCAGGGCAAAACCTCTATTCACTTGGAAAGATTCTGATTTCAGGTATCTTTACGGTTTTTATTGTTTTATGCTATTTAAAAATACCTGGAAATGCTACCACTTCCCTGTCTTTTGTGATAGTAAAGCCCCTCTTTTTTTTTTTTTTTTCCCCACCAGTCGTCTTTTTCTGGGAGAGGGATTGTTTAATTCTATGGTGAATTTGTTCCACCTGCAGGCTTGTAACTATTTCTGACCTGGGGACAGTGCTGCTGTTTGGCCTGCTAGTAACAGCCCTTGACTTGCTGGACTGGCCTCATGAAGGTGCAGTCTTGTCCTGGGCTGGGAACATAAAGGGAATTCCCCCAACTTTAATTAACAATTGCACAAGTTTGATGGTAGTTGAGAATGTAAAAAAAAAAAAACAAACCCAAAACAATGTAAATAATAGGTGTTTTGATGGAAAAGTGACGTTTTATTCTCCAGATAAGCAAAATAGTCTTTAAGTGAAGTTTCAGATGGGGACTGCTGAATCCAGAATGGTATTTACAAGCGAAAATCTACAAGGACCAGGAGAGAGTATCCAGCACTCACTGGAGTCCAGGCACACAAACTGATTTTACGAAGTTTATAAAAATTATCCTTTCTCATGGAAATAATTTCCTCAGGATCAGTTCTCTCAACCAAAGCTCACAAGATCAAAAGTATACAAAGAGGAGCTGGGTTTTCCTTCTTGGAGAGCAATTCTAGTCTGCAGGGATTGTGAATTGACAGTGATGTGCCTGGGTGTTAGCTGTGGCTTTATCTTAACTGTCCCTTTTTTCAGATATTAGGTGGCTATGTAACTATGATAATCATGTTCCAGGTGAAGAGTGCAGTGTGAACAGGCTTCTTGGTTATTTGACTATTCATCTGCATAGATGAACTCTGGAAATGTGTTGGGATTTTCTCTTTATAGAAAAAACAATGCTTAATATTTGTAGCACTGATGTTTATTTTTTATTGTTTTACATAATAAAATTTTTAATTTGTGGTTTGTAAATGTCCCTGTATTAACACCACTTTTTTGGAGTTATGCACTGGTGGAACTCCTGTTATTTTCTGGAAATCAATGTCATGTTATACAGTTTTAACAATGGGCAAAAAGTATCGTTTGTATGGGAAATGGTACTTCAGAAATAAAGTTTAGCAAGTGCTACGAGCAAAACAGGTCACTGTTTCAAATCCAGTTCAATATTTGTATTTCTGTATGTCTCCATTTCACTTGCACTTAGTTGAACCATGTGAAGTGTACACTGAAATGTAAAGACAGAAGCCTATTGTGTTGTTTTTTTATTCAGAGGGTTCTGAATTCATTAAAGAAGCAATAAACCAGGCATTGTGGAGTGGGAAAGGGACATGGGGTTGCACTGGGTTTATTATAAAGGTCTTCTTTATTGGAATTAATAAGTTCTGAAATGTTCCAAGATAATGGCATTGCTCTTTTTTTTTGCTCCACTGATTGCTAAAATTATTTCTGACCGTGACCCTGATTACTTTATACGACACATCACAGTCAGTCAGAATGAAGGGTGCTGTTAAAACACATTCAACCAAAAACTTTCTGTAGATATTCACTTCAGTGCATTTGTTGTGTTTTTAAGTTGCTAGGAATATCAAAATAGCAATTATAAGACCAAGATTTAAGCATAGCAGTGCCTGTTTCTGTGGTGGCCAGGCCTGAATCTCAGGGCATCAACTTAATGTAATGAGTAACTCAAAATGTAAAGCATCACTCCCCACTCTTGGCCTACGCTCGCTGAAATAGGATAAACCTTGGCAATGACCACGTGAATGTTAAGTATACTTATATCACCGAAGATTTCATGGACTGGCTGTGAGTTTTAGTCGAATGTTTATTGACAGTTCCTAGAATAATAATTAACATTAACTTTTGTAGAGGGGTAGAAGAAATGTCATGCTTCTCTAATTAAGAAAACTTAAACAGTAGCAGTAAGATTGGGTAAATCAGAGAAGAAAAAAGATTTATTTTGTTAAAAAATAGTTTTCATGTTCATTTATGTATTTATCTTCTTATAACATTATCTTCTTTCTTCTGGAGAAAACAGAATCCCTTACTACCTTGGTGACTTCCACTGATAGCAGCTGATATTGTATGAAGCCCTTGACAAGAAGAGTATTCATGTATGATTTCCACAGATAAATTACAGTAAAGATGCACTTTTTCATAAATCCAGCAACCTACAGGAGATTTTGATAAATCAGATAGCATGGGAACAGAGCTGGAAATGCAGTGTTTTCCCAATCAAATATTTTGGGTTCCAATAAAAAATGCATGTCCACGGAAAGTTTGGGCAGCCAAGTTAAGAAGTCTTGCCACGGTCTTGTTCCGAAGCACCACAAAATACCGGTCAGAAACTTAAAACATAAGTCACACAACTAACAGCGTCTGAGACTTTCTTTTCATCTGAAATCTCTCCAGCCCAGAGGATAGCAGGTATCATCAGGAAGGTAGCACTGGTTTTGATCTTGTATTTGTCTAAGCTGTGCTGGCATTCGCATGGAACAGAGCAAGCCAAAGGATACTTCTAACTTAAAAAGATCTCTATAGTTTCTAAAGGTATCTGTGAGGGTCAGGGGAACATCTGTGAAGATGTTACATGTACAGTCCTTCCCCTTCATCCAGCCACACATCTCTACCTCAGGTTGCTTATCAAAGCCACAGTCACTTCCCCATAACATCCCAAATACTGTCTCAAACAGTATTTATTTGTGGGAAGAGAATTTTTTTTTCACTAAGAAAGTAGACAGTGGTTAATTTTGCACACGTATTGTTTCTTGGGCACGAAGGAATAGCTCCGGGCAGAAGTACAGCTAAAATAATTTAAATCTGACTAGAGACCTGAAGGAGGAAAACAAAAAAAAAAAGAAAATGCCCCAAAGTGAAGGCAGATGTGGTGACAGTGAGACTGGAAAGGAGGAGAAAACAGTAGTAAGTTCTGTACTGCCATAAACAAACTTATTTACTGAGTGTGATTTAAGCAGGAACTGCAAAAAGGATTTAACTGTGGGTGAATCCCTTTTTCCATTAGCCTTCTTATACGTGTAGTGTTTGCTTTTTAATGCCACTGTTTACTTTGTGCAACTTGAAAAGTTAATGGGAGTCATGTCATATTGAATTTTAAGCTTTTCAGGATGCTACTATAGAAAGACATGCAAAGCAAACTAGAGCGCAAAACAACCTGGTGGTAGGGTCTCCTGTGGTTCTTCTCTGTTTACTTCTGTTTCAGAGGCTGACCATCTTTGTAAGGTAAGATTTTTGACACCGGTATGTTAATTGGCTAAACATATCTATCGGTGTAATTTTACTTCATTGGTCGTGCACACATTATGCTTCAAAGCGGTAAAAATACATGCTTCTACCCAAATTGATTTGTTTGAAAACCATAAATTCCAATCTGTTGAATATGCAATTGTAGTTTGCTGAGAAACTGATTAAAGTATTACAATTTAACCTTGTTTTCTTGTGCCCTCTACTGTCCTGATCTACTTTCTGGGCCAGTAAAATTCAAATATCAAATGGTCTTGTGTTCCCATGTTATCAAAGAGAACACAAACACACATTTTTCAGAAGGTCTGTATTTATTGGTGAGATATGTGGATTTGCTTGTGGATGAGACAGTGACAGCAAAAAAGGAGCTATCTAAGGAACATATCGTTCTGTCCTCGGCATTAGCTTTCATTTGCAATGAACACTCAGTACTGTCTAGTGTAGAGAGGAAATCTTTTGTTAATGATTTTAATCCGTGTAATAGAATTCGGTAGAGAATCTTATTTGGGCTACAGAATTAAAATTATCAAATTAAACATTATTTCAAATGCTCTATTTTTACAAAGATTTCTCTAATCTGCTTGAAGAGATTTCTTGGAAGCCTTCCTTCTTCTGTTCTCTCATTCTGCTAATGTCTGGAGTTACTCTTAGGATGGCTTTACAGCAGCAAAGTTTTATCTTAAGCAGTGTTTGAAGCTTGAATCTTAGACTCTATTCCCATTTTGTAAATATTACTACTGTTTTATCATATTAGAGTACTCAGACCAATACATTAGGAATAGAACATCTGTGTTTGTTGGTTTTGAACAGTATCTTGTTCAAAAGTCTTAGGTCCACAGCAAAATAAAGGGAGGTGCAATGCTTATATTGACCAAGACAGGCAACTCTTTGGACCTCGAGATTCTTGGAAAAGTATCATAGTACATCCTAACATTGCAACAAATAGGTCAAATACTGCTTGGTGATTCACGTTAATAGATTGCCCAAAATAAGAGTTCTACAGCTCTACTCTCTCTACATGAGATACACGCATCTTAAAGTATTAGCACTTTAAAGCAGTGATGTGGTGTCAAAACCTTAGAAAAGGGATCTTTCATGCTTAGTGCTAATAATTTCTGATAGCTCCACTTCTTCCAGGTCACAAAGATGGTGTGCTGAGAGTATCCCTGGTCAGTTCTAGGACTGACTGGAGAGTTGGGATTGATAATATCTTGGTCAAAATATCAGCATCAATTAGAGTAGTCCTGCTTTATTAATGTTCTGTGTGCATCTTCCAGGGCTGTTTCTGTGCTGTTTGGTTTCCTGACCTTGCAGACAGCTCTATGTAGGGTGCCTGCTACCTTTTAGTAATTTACGGGCAAAGTAACTAAAGTGGTAGTGTTGGGATTGTGCTCTATTTTCTGAGCCTTCAACATCCCTGCCATGATATAAATTAAACCTCTTTAGGTAGTGGATGTCTTTTACGTTGTTTTTGAAATTTGTTGTTTATTGAAAGGGTAACAAATATGTCTTTTTCCATGAAGGCTTTTCCACATGCCAAAACTTCCCTTAGAGAACTGCAGCGATAGTGTCCCTTCTGCTCACGTCAGCCTCTGTTGTGCTGAACTGTGTGTCAGGAATCTGTTCTTGCATAGCAGCTCATTGCTGAGACGGGACTGCCTTGAGCAGACTTTGGAGTTCATCAGCACTTCACTTTCCTGAAACCACCTTTTGGACAAGATGCTTTTCTCAGTTGTGTATTATTCATGTTCTTTGACTTGGTATACTTGTCTCCAACTAATCCCACGTACTGTGGTTCTTGCCTAGGCATTCTCAGAAGACATAGAGGTCAAGTCTTGCCATCTACAGTAGCACCTTGAGTTTTGGTGCAGACTTCAGCCAAAATAATCATGAAAGAAAAGCGCAAATCCAACAGCTAAATATACCCATCTCATTATTTGTAATACATCTGTTCGCTGAAACTGGTAAAGAAAACACCAGGATGACTAGGTAATAGGCAGAATTGGAAACTCATAATATTACAAAATTTCCCACCAGTGTAGCGTGTTTATACTTGTTCATTTTGCCCTTCCAAGACCTGTCTCTGTAAATTCACTTCTTGTTCAGAGGGTGTTATTATCTGTAATGCTCATCTCAGTCGTCAGTTTTCTGCTGCCTTCTGGGTCCCTTGAACCAACTCATCTTTCTTTTCTAGCTTCCCACCCCAGGCAGTCAGGCAGTCCTTCCACATCTGAGCTCCTGGTTGGATAGGTTTTTGAAAAGAAGACTCTTGATCTGCCTGGCTTTAGTAACAGCAGCCTTCTAGCACTAGTAGTCATCTTTATGTTTTTTAATTATATGAAAAATGTTGCAGAAAGTCATAATTGAACAATAACTTCAGTTAGCTATTTTTCTATTAGATAATAGTTATTTCTTACCAAAGCAAACACCACCACCACCCACCTCCCATATCATAGAATCATAGAATCACAGAATACTTTGGGTCGGAAGAGGCCTTCAAAAGTCACTTAGTCCACCCCCCTGCAGTGAGCAGGGACATCTTCCACTAGATCAGGTTGCTCAGAGCCCCGTCCAACCTGACCTGGAATGTTTCCAGGGATGGGGCATCCACCACCTCTCTGGGCAACCTGTGCCAGTGTTTCACCATCCTCACTGTGAAAAATTTCTTCCTGATGTCCAATCCAAATCTATCCTCTTTTAGTTTAAAACCATTACCCCTTGTCCTATTGTAACAGGCGTTGCTAAGAAGTCTGTCCCCATTTTTCTTATAGGCCCCCTTTAAGTACTGGAAGGCTGCAATGAAGGCTGCCTCCCTTTGTTGAGGGAGACTATATCTTCTTTGTTGGCTTGATGGTATTGTTTGCTGTTGCTGTTTTGTTAGAATGATAATACTCTGGGAAACTTAGGTAAAAGCCAAGTTAATTATTTTACCAGGAAAATAAGTGGTTTTGGACAGCCTCTAGTGATTATGTTAGTAATTTAATGAATGAAGCTTAGAAGGTATCATCGAGCAAACTCATCAGAAAATAAACGTGTCATCAGATACTTCCTGGAAAAAGTAGAGGTAGAATTCAGGTTTCTCTTAACAGATAGACTCCCAGAAAATGAGCTTTGTGGTTTGAAAGCAGAATAGAGATTAATTTTAAGTCTCTGGATAGAGGGCTTTGAGACATATACCTGGTTAGTACAGCTCTCCCTAACAAGTAGAAACGGAGAGGTGAGTGCACTTTTGAAGCCAGCCCTCTAGCATATGTTTTATGTGTCATGCTTCTAGTATGTCAGGGATGTCATCCTTTATTTCCATTCTATATGATGTTCCTTGTGTTCTTATGACACTCACATTTATTTATTCCTCAATTTTTGGCTCAAGACACATTTCATCACCTTCTTTTCCTTTGGCAGGAGACTTAGCAGCAGTGTTGAAACACCATTCTGTCTCTGCAAGTGGATCCAGTAAGATTTCTCCAGTGCTTCCTACAGATGTCACCATTTAAAAAAAAGACAGTACTATTTTTCACAGAATTTACAGTGTGCAATATTTTGTTTGCTCCTAATTTATAATATGAAACAGAGATTAATCTTTGTGCCCACAGAGCCTTCTATCATGTAAAAAGCATTGCTTGCCTTTAAGCCATTTATTTTTCAGAGTTTGCTCAATGGTACCATCTAAGCTATATCAATGTAATTCCCCTGATGATACTTCCTCTCCAGCTTTTAATTATGACATTGTAGTACAGTCAGCAGACTGCTGGTCAGCTCCTTTGTTGTTACATTTTTGGGAACTGCAGTTCCTTTGTTCTTCACTCTGGCTTTTATCATATTGATTATTTCTGTCTGGAATTTACATGTTTTCAGGACATACTGTTCTGCTTCAAATGGGATTTAAAAAGCATTTGACATCCTAAAAGTCAGATCAGTTATTTAATATTTAACTCGATCCAAATTATTACAATACTGAGTCCTGGGAGTTTTTTCAGAGGTGGTTGGCACAAAGCTGGAAGCCATTGGGAACTTAAAATAAAATTTCATTCTGCAAAAGTAGCCTTTGTAGGTTCTTTTGTGTTATAGCACTATTGATGGAGACTTATATACATGAGCACAGAAAGCATGATTGTGCAACCTATACAGTAGCATGTGCACGTATCCATATATCATTTGTCCCAGGCCCAGCCACTAGACTTTATGACTGGGCTGGCAAAAATAGAGATACGACCTTCCAGGGTTTCAACCAGGTCTGCCCTTTTTCCACAGTAGGGCCAGCACAGCCACTAGAAACTAAACAATTTCACCAAGGACGGTGCTAATAGTGTGCTGGTTGACAGCCGGCTGAACATGAGCTGGCAGTGTGCCCAGGTGGCCAAGAAGGCCAACAGCGTCCTGGCCTGTATCAGGAATAGTGTGGCCAGCAGGAGTAGGGAAGTGATTGTACCCCTGTACTCAGCACTGGTGAGGCCGCACCTCGAATCCTGTGTTCAGTTTTGGGCCCCTCACTACAAGAAGGATGTTGAGGTGCTGGAGTGTGTCCAGAGAAGGGCAACGAAGCTGGTGAGGGGTCTGGAGCACAAGTCTTACGAGGAGCGGCTGAGGGAACTG
>NW_010529890.1:10291-24219 GCF_000687285.1 Phaethon lepturus
CACCATCCCTGGAGGTGTTCAAAAAACGTGTAGATGTGTCACTTCAGGACATGGTTTAGTGGGCATGGTGGTGTTGGGTTGATGGCTGGGCTTGATGATCTTAAAGGTCTTTTCTAACCATAATGATTCTATGATTCTATGATTAATTCAGATTAAAACACAAGGAGACAGCTGCTTTTGCTCTGTGTTTTCTCTGAGGGCACTCATCCTTCCAGAGCCTGGAAGGGCCATGAGGACCAGCCCAAAACAGTGACAGGCATGTGGTTGGCACAGTGGGGCACTAACCCATCAGATATCAGCCCACAGAAAGTTTGTGTCATGCTCTGTTATCAGTGCCTTGTGCACTGCTGATGGCAGAAAGGTCAGACACTGCTTGATGAAACCATGAAGCCAAAAACCCACGTGAACTTGTAAGCTTGAGTATAGGAATGGAGAAGATGGCATTGCTGCTGATACATGTGTCTCCATAGCATGCTGCGGAAATCTCTCTGTGAGCTCTCTGCTCTCCTTGCTCAGACAGAAGCCTATGGAAAGCAGCATCTTTCTGTGGCATTTGCTGCCTGGCCCCATTAAGGTGCCTGCTTCTGATGGGGGCATAGACTGTGACTGAAAGGAAGTTGTAGTGAGGTGGGTGTTGGTCTCTTCTCCTAAGTAGCAAGCGATAGGACAAGAGGAAATGACCTCAAGTTGTGCCAGGGGAGGTTTAGACTGAATATTAGGAAAAACTTTCTCCACTGAAAGGGTTATCAAGCACTGGAACAGGCTTCCCAGGGAAGTGATGGAGTCACCACCCCCGGAGGTATTTAAAAGACATGTAGAAGTGGTGCTTAGGGACATGGTTTAGTGGTGGACTTGGCAGTGTTAGGTTAATGGTCGGACGCAATGGTCTTAGAGGTCCTTTCCAACCTAAATGATTCTGTGAGTCTATGAATCTATGATTACAGCCAAGGTGTTTATCAGAAGGTTGTTTTATTCACTGCTGAGTTCCCAGTAATCAACACAGCTTAGCACAAACCCCTGTGCAACATAAGCAGCTGAAACAAATTCTTGCTGTGTTCTGACCCAAAAGGGCAAAAAACCCCGTAATGTTTAATAAAAAATTTCAAATAATTATATCCAGTCTGTTAATAGTACTAATTCATGCCATTTATGAGATGCCTTGCAAGTCTCATCCTTAGCTATAATGCACTTCCCATCTGAGACAAGAGAAGTTTGGATTTTTTTCCAGTTTTATTTAAGATTGGACAATCTATATAAAATATAGTTCTGGGGTTTATTATACCTTTGTTTTGCCAGTCGTTACAGAAAGCATAACAACAACCATAAAATTTTCTTTTTTATGCACCTGGTTTGTAGATCATCCCTTTGTACATCTAAAGGATACTCTATTCCCAGGAGTACTCTATTTCCACACTTTTCCTTGTGGAAAGTGTGCTATCAACTATCTGTTAAGGCTGTACTCTTATTAAAAATGCTTTTTTTGTTAAACATACATTAACTGAGGCCCAAGCCTTCATTTCTTTTGGATATCAGTATTGCTGTATTAATGTTTATCATCCAGAAGTCATTAGTTTTTACGATATTAAGCGGAGTGCCCCTATGCTTTTCAAAAAGCTGTTCGAGGGCACTTCAGGTTTGCACTTTCTTTGCAAGACCTAGACATGATGTAATAGCTTTTTCTTCCACAAGTTAGTTTAGATTTGCCAAGCCATTGAGCAAAGGAAGAGGTAGAAAGGCAATTTTCAGAGATCTTGGGGGCTGGGTGTATTTTTAGTAAATAAAATGTGTGGTTCTTCTGTGACAGACCACTGTCCCACACAGAGACAAGAAGATGCTCTTAAAGCCAGTGATGGGGAGGGTCAGAGGTCCCTGTGCAGGGTAGGAGCTGAAGAGGGACAGAGGCAAGTCAGAAGGGCTACACATATGGCAGCAGCGGTCTGTAAGAACTGCGGCGGCGTTTACGGGAGATAGCTGAGTTCCGGACGTAGAAAGGCGAACCGTAGGACTCTCTGGTTGTGCCCCATGGCATTTCCTGGGATGCAGACTCTGAGCAAGCTCATGAGAGCAGATGTCAATCTGATTGACTGGACTAAACTGTTTTTTTTTCTTCTCGGGGCAAATTTTCTACAGTTGAAAGTGGGGGGAGTTTGCCGCATGCTTCTTGACACCTCATTCAATAAAGCTGCTCTGACAAAACAGCTGGCATCTCTAAAAGCAGCCAGCTGTGATACAGTGTAGTAGCAGGAGAAGAAGAAAGAGAAGGAAAGGGAGAAACACCCTCTCGTTATACTATCACTACCAGTGCTGCTCAAAGCGAAGTGCTCTTCTTCAGACATCCTTCCCGATTCAGCCAGTGCAGCACAGCTGTACAGAGGTGGCAACAGGGAAAATGAAGCGTGTGCATTTGGCTTGCTGTGGAGCAAGTGCCCTGGACAGACACCTTCTGTGAAGAAGGCATCCCCACTTGCTGGACAGCAAGGAGAAAGCAGACCTCACTGTCCGTCCCACCACAGCTGCCCAAATCCATGCCGATTTGTGCACGGCTTGTGGCAGCAGTATCCTCCCAGTGATTTTACAGCTTTTGGTGCTGTATTTTTACAGCCCGTTTAAACAGATAATTCCGTAGGGAATGGTTCAGTGCAGCGTTAGCTGTGCCGTGCTGGCACGGTGAGCGATCGTGGCTGGTGTAGGGGCTGTTTGCTGACACGGGTGAGCATGTGTTCAGAAATAAGGAGCTAGTGTGAAACGGGAATGTTAACTGAGGATATCAGTTCATCAAAGCGTAGACACTAGAGATGAGAAGAAAACGTTAAATCATTCTCCTTGGGATTACTTTGGAATTCCACTGCTCTAGAAGTTTGTTCCGTTTTCAGCTTTGCAAAAAAGGACCTGGCAGCTGTGGAGGATGAGTCGAACAAGGGTCAGCAGGGTGCTCTTGCGGCAAAGGTAGTCAACCACATTCTGGGCTGTATTGACAAAACCATAGCCAACAAGACCAGAGAAAAGATTAATTCTCTGTCTCTGGCACTCGTGAGGTTGTGTCTGGAGTACTGCGTGCAGTTTTGGACAAGAAAGAGTTGACCGGCTGGAACTCAACTGGCCGAGGGCCACCAAGCCTGTTTGGGAGCTGGAGAGCATGATATACAATGAGAGCCTGAGGGAGCTGGGTTTGTTCAGCCTGGAGAAGAAAAGGGTTGGTCGGGCATCAAATTGCTTGCTGTCTTCACCTGTCTTGTGGCATGATTTTAGGATGCCCAGTATGCAGTTCTCTGGATATCAGTTGCAGATCCTGCACTCCTGCGTTTAGTCACGCAGTGGCCACTCATAGGAACTGACACACAGGACAGTCACGCTTTAGGTTTGAGGGAAAACTGAGGGGGAAAGAACAACTGTTGCAGGAGAAAACACAGTGTGTAGGAAATTGCCACTGGGCCGTCACTGCGTTGCACCTCCAGATAGATCCTGGGAATCCATCTTTACTGGTAAGGAAGATGAATGCTTAATTTCAGTCCCACTATGTCAGAGACAAGCAGCAGTGATTTTTTTCCTCACCTTACCCAGCCATTTCAGGACAACTCAGTTAATATTTATGTCTGGAGGTTTTGTACATCATTCATCATTTCCTATGCCTATTTGAAGCTGGGCTGACTGATTTGAAACTGTGCTGAGTGGAGGCACTTGGGATGAAGTGGTATGAGTTCCTATTGTGCAGTTGTCCTTCCCTCACCCGTTCTTGAAGGAGGTTTTCCACTTAGAAGAGACTGAAGGGCATAGCCAGGAGCAGAAACCCAGAGGAAGCCAGGGCAGACATCCCAGCTGGTGAGTCCCTGCGGCTCGGCGGAGCACCATGTAAATCTGCCAGCCTGGGTTGCGAAGCTTCCTGGCAGGTCTGTCCATCTGGGGCAGAGCAGACGCTGGCGTAGCTATAACCCTGCTTCTGGTTGCAGTGACGGCTCCCACAGGGCTAACTGAGGCATCTCTGCATGCCACCTCGGGGGTCCACTCGCTGTGGTTACCAACTTGGATGAGTCTGTACTCATTGTGTACACCAGTCAAACCTCTGGTTCATAGAAGGATTGAATGAAACCTCTTGAAAAACATAACCAAATGTTAAACAATAGTCACTGAGTAGTAACAGATGTGAGGAGACCAGTCAAGTGTTCCTGAGGCCTTGCCTTGGCATGCAGCAGCTTTTGGATTAGAATATGGCTAAACACAGTCCTACATTTTTATTTTCTGTGTCGTGGGAATGTGTTACACACCCTGAAGAGGCCAGGATAAATATTGATTACAAATGTGTTACACATTCTGACCTGATAAGAGAGAGTTGATCTTGAAAATATGCTATGCTGCTTTTTGGCACTTTTCAGCTACATTTTATTTGCAGTAAGCTTCAGCAGAATGGTTGGATGCCCACATCATGGTACTGTGCCATGGTATGGTACTAAACAGTATGCCTTGAGGTTATAGTTGGGTACGTTTATTCGTGTGGGCACGTGTTAGAAAGCAGGAGACCAAAGGTACCATCTCAGGAGGTACCCTTAGCATTCTGCTGAAGCACGATGCCTGCTGGGACAATGCTTTTTGGAAACAGGAATTTTTCAGACACAGCGGGAAGGTTTCCTTTCAGTTAAGTCCTTTGTGCAGCAGTAGGCTGCAAGCAAATTCAGAGACTAATGTTATCGTTGAACGCTGACTTCCAGCTTGGCCCTGTGAGGGCAAACATTGCTCTGAAGAGATTCATACCTTTCATATACACATTTGTGTACACCTGCAGAATAGAGGCAGTGATACACTCACCTTTTCTTACAGGTTCAGTGCTAGCTGGCTGTCAAATGCTCGGTGAAGACTACTGACTTTACAGTGGCAGTAAATTAAAAAATAATCACTGACATCCAGAATTGATCAGTCATTTCTAAACTAGTTTTTTATCTGGCAAAAGAATGTGCAATGTGAGAACAGCAGCCTGCACAACTCCTCATCTCGCTGTTCGTCTAGTGATGCAAGTGGCAGAGCTGTATCTCATAGCACAAATAAAATGAGATTAGTATTTAGAGGGCTTTGTGAATTGACAAATATTTGGAAAGACAGTAAGTACTAAATTACCGGCACGTTGTTGGCTAGTAATGTCTCAAGTCCCTGTTAGGAAAGGGGATTGGTAATACAGGCATTTTCACACCTCACTCACAGGTCTATGCCAGAGGCATAAAGGACACAGGAAGAGCAGTAAGAGACGTTTTCTATGTTAGAAATAACAGAAGACCAGACACATGCCCATGTCTCACGTAGATGTCAACTGTTGTAGTTTACAAAGAAGATGCTGAGAATGCAAGAAGGAATGGTTTGGCTGTTCTGGGCCACAGATCTCCCCTGGGAGCCACGAAAATGTTACTGAAAATCAGACTTGTTCTGATAGACTTATTCTCATCGATGAGATATCATCTGACACAGTGCTTCAAAACCTGGGATGCTCAAAAATGAAACCAGCTCCAAGTACAAGGCACCATATTCCTGAGTTCTTTACTGTCTAGCAGTGCCCTGTTGCATTCACTGGGCATGAGTAAAGCTAAATTGTGAAATCCAGTTAGCACTTTTTTGGTAGGAAATAAGAAGTAGGAGAAGATAAATACTTTAGCTCACTATTTAAAATTTGGAACAAATAGAGTAATTCAATATGTTAGTGGAACATCTCTCTGAAAACATGATTACAGAACACTAGAGAAAACATCAATATTGTGTGACTGAAGTTTATCTTATTAATGCCAGAAACCATTTCATAATGCCCCATAATCCCCTAACGATTTCCTGGTTTATTGTTTATATTTTAAACAAACTTCTGCATTTAAAACATGCAATTACCAGCTTCAAAATCCATATTTTTTTTTTTTTTTTTAGTAAGTAGGGCACATAAAGCCCCTTATGTAAAGAACAGACAAGAAGTCAGTTGTTCACCTTACTCCCAGGCATCTCATTTCTGGGCAGATTATCTTATATGTTTTATAAAGTTGACTGTAAGAAATTGTTTGCACTTTGACAGGGCAGATATGTCACTACTAATTAATGCCATTTCTGGTAACAAGACCTGTACTATACAGTTTCATGATAAGCTGGTTTTTCCTTCTTTCCTGCACATCTCCACCTTGTACCCTGTGGTGATACCGTGAATGTAACTGAAGGCTCCAAATACCAAGCAGGTGTGGTAGGTTGGAGAAATCGCGGCAACGCCTGGCAGCGCTGCTTGTCATTTGGATTAAAATGGTGCACGGGCATGTTTTCATAGAGGGCCCTTTTCACACAATAAAAAACAGTCAGTGCTTGGCGTAATTGTATTAGATATTAGAAAGTCAACATGAATTTTTTGCTCGATGCAAACAGGGGTCATCTCCTGCGGATTTTGTGTTTGAAAAGTAATTCTTGTCTCCCTTTTTAGAGACCATCAGGCCGAGCAATTTTTAGTCACCCAGTGACTGCACAACTGTTGGTATTTATCTAATGAGCAAGACTGGGCTGTTACAGCTTGATGCTGTTATATTGAGTTTCTGAAAATGTATTTATTAGCGTTATTAACAAGGCAGAACTGCTGATATGGCCGTAGGCACTCCAGCAAGTTTTTAACAATGCAGTGGACATAGCGAAATCCAGAAGGTAGTGGATACCAAGCTAGCAAGTTAGTTTTCAAGGGGCAGATCAGGCGGCCGGGTACCACGTCGTGCCCGGCGGGAGCTGCGGGAAGCCCCTCCACAGCCCTGTAGAACAGACCCTCGCTGCCTCACGTCGAGCCTCGCTCAGTGCGTCGCCACGTCTAGACGGTTCCCGATTCGGAGGGCAGCAGGCTTGCACGTCTCTCAGACCTCACAGCAAGCAGTCTTGGAGCGCGGGGAAGCGTCAGAAGAGCCCGTCCGTGGCCACCGCTGTGGGAAGAGGCTGGTCGCAGCCTCCCGGCTGGTCCCTGCCCACAGATGCGATCCTTGCCCAAGCCTGGGCAGCGGCCAGGCCCTTGCAGACCCCACAGTGCTGTTGTCCGATGCTCCCTCTAAAGCTGCCCTAATCACTGGTGTTATACGGTATCAACTCCTTAGCCATTTTAAGGTATGAGGCTTCTATAGAATTGTTTTTCTTTCCCTGTTTTGTGTTTTCTTCTCTGATGTGAAGAAACCCCCCTTTTCTGTTTTATTGGACTCAGGTTCTCCCTGTTCGTGTGTTTTTACTCTGGGTATTTCTTCCACCTAGAGATTAATATCTTTTCTTTATTGCTAGGACTTTCCAGGCTGATCTACCCGCAGGAAACTTAAGCTGTCCTGAAAAATGTCCTTTAATTTCATGGGTCACTTACGCCTGTGTTCAGGCGTGACGTGATCCAATATCCATCATTTCAGAGGCTGACCTTGCCCATCAGAAAATATACAAGTAAAAAATGTTTAATCCTTCTTGCAGCCAGGGACACAGAGACCTGAGGGGAAGACGGGCGCCGGCAGTAGCGTGCTTGCTGCACGCTGCGGCTGCACCCTGCGCCGTCGGCTGAGCTGCCGGCTGCGCGCAGTCACGGTACCTGGAGCCGCGTATGCCCGTTGTGAGACTGTTCTCCTGGCACCTTGGTGTAAACCTGGATTATACAAGGTGAGTATTATCCAAAAAGGAGTTTAACTTGGGACCGATTCAACAGAGCCTCCCTAGGAAAAGCTGTTTGTTTTCCCTGGGAACGGTGGGCCTCCCTGGGTATGGGTAAACGTGTTTATTCAGATACTTTAGAGCGCAAGGATGTGGAAAGACTGCACGGAGAGGCTGAAACTCCCGAGTAAGCGCTGCCTGGGGCTGATGCGGGCAAGCAAGGGCCCGTGGGGCCGCGCAGAGACGGGCTGGGGCCCCGGAGCAGCCCACGCCACAGGTGCGGTGTCGCGCCTCAGCGAGCGGTTGCCCTGCTCGGCATTTTGGAGGCAGTCACCCAGAGCCGGCCTCAGCGTCGTGACTGCCCAAACCCCTTTTACGCCGTCTCCGGCCCTTCGGCAGATCTGCTCCTGTCTGCCTGCTCCGCCTCACCCGCTCCTGTCCCCTGACGGGAATTCTCCGCTGCCTTCAGTCCCTTAAGCGTTCCCATGGCAATTCAAAGGAGATGCTCTGTTAGCCTTCAGTCGCGGGTGATGTTCACCAGGTGTAATTACAGGCTGACTTCTCTCCATTCCCCCTGAAATTCCGCTTTGAAATTGTCTGTCGCTGCTGCCTATCAGAAAAGCCATTTCACTTCACCCACGGTGATTGCACTTCAGGAGCGAGTAAAGTGACTTCTAAATGCAGCGTGAAAATGCTTTCAGCTGAGGGTTGCTCTGGGTTTTCTTCCAGGCAGGATGCAGTAAAAGTGTTGGCCAACAAAGGAGATGGAAATCGAAGCTTTATGGGTACACATCAGAGAGGAGTCTGGCTGATAAGGGGGAAGGTAAAATAATTCCTTCTTCTTGGAACGCTGACCTTTCCTCCGGCAAGGTAAATCCACTTGCAGTAACTGCACTGATTTCATTGCAGTACCACTGGGAACGCTCTAAATCCATAAAATAAATTAGCATAAACACAAAGCACACATGATAGGTATATGGGAAACTGTTCTGGGTTCTTCCTGTGCAATATTAATACATTATTTGTCAAAGCTGTGAGTGAAGACTCGCCAAGTCAGGGATAAATTTTTTTAGCTACATGTGACTTGTGATAGTAAAAAAATAAGTGTTGCTGCTTACTGCTAGGAGAGTGTCCCTTTGCAGAAGACTTAGTAAAAAAAGAATTTCTACTCCCTGTCCATCACTGATGTTAATTCAGATCCTATTACATGAGCTTCTTGGAAGCATATTGTCTTTATTTCTGTCATCTGCGGTTGCAATAGTTTGGGATTTAATGTTGCAATTTTAAAATTTTAATTTCTCCCTGACAAACAGATTACAAGCCTCTCAATAGACAACATTGTACAACACGTGCAAAAATGTGTAAGTACCTTGGATGATAACAAATAGTTAATAACAAAAAATGGGTATGTATGAAAAAAAATTCAAATGAACGATCATGTCTGCAAATTACTTGCAAGTCCAATGTTAAGATTATCTCTTAATAATAAATTACATAAAAGGTGATTTTAGCTTTAAGCTCTTAAAAATGTATTTGTTGATTCTTAAGTCTACCTTCAAGCAAGGCTTGAATTTTAATTACCGTCACTGGAAGAATGTATAATTAATGCAATATGCAGCTAAGGTATTGTCTGATTAATTGCTCTTATAGTTCATTTAGGAAGCCTGTTATTGATGCTAGTTACCAGGATAAAGGCTGAGACTGTTACAAATACTTGTACTAAACGTTAAAATCACTCATAATCAAGTTAACAAATTGTAGTATTTTATCTCCTCTAATGATATTAGTAATGGATTCTGTGGGAAGGTTTAACCACCAAAACTGGACATTTAGTGAGTCTGTTGATGACTGGTTAAATCACATAGGAAATGTCAGCTTTTGGATTAATTTATCAGAGGGAATAGAAAGTGGCTCCTTTTCCACCTCAGCCCGTGATTGTGATCAACGGCAATTTTGAAGTTAACGGAGACATTTCCATGTGTCGACACTGTTAAAGTCTCCTGGGGAGAGAGGGGGACCAGGGGGAGCTGGCATCAGCTAATTAGGAATGCTTTTTATGTACTGTATGTAGAAATGCTATCTATCTCACCTATACCTAGAAAGGTATCAGACTTACTGACTAGGAAATCCTTCTTATTGCAAGTTTCCTGATGGTCAGGCAAGTTTTAACAGCGAAGCAGAGCTGGTGCTGAGAGAAAGAACCCCACCCTGCTTCAAGACGCTGGACTCTAAGAAAAGGGGAGAAAATCCCTCTACTGCAATGTTTTTATCCGCTGATTCAAAATCGCCAAGTACGTTTTAATTGTATGCATTTTTCTAGGAAATGAAAGCCCTGAGCTGAAGTTCTCGCTTCCTATCAGCTGTGGGAAGGGAGTGGGATCTTTGCAACCCCTGAATAAATGGGTGTGCTTGCCTAGGGTCATGCAGCCCACCCTAGCAGTCTCAGAGCTGGAGAACCGTTGGTTTTTTGCGCAGCCTCAGACAGCAGCCAGCCCGTTGCTCGGAGTGGCTCCTGCAGGTACGGCAGGTAGCTAATCCTCCTTTGAGAGCCCCAGAGCAGCCTGGCAGGAGCCTGGTTGCTGCAGGCTCGCACGTGCCATGGGCTGAGGGGGATGCTTCGAGGACGGGGACGTAGAGCGTAGGTGTGCCGCAGCCTGTCGTGCTACCTTTGAATGAAAAAATGTTAAACCCCTCGGAGAAGGAGCGGTTACGCTTGCCCAGGTGAATCTCTTTGCGTACGGTAACTCAGGGGGCAACAGACATGCTCGTAGTAAGAGCGGACAGGAGACAATCCCAACATCCCAACAGAACCCACTGAGGCCCCCACACCCCCAAAAGCAGCATCAGTTATCCACACTGCTCAGCACTGTGTTGAAAGGGGGAAAAAAAAGAGGGGTGATGCAGGAAGGTCAAGAAAAACTTATTTCCAAGAGATGTGTTGCAGCCTGGCACTTGATTTTGACGTTTAGTTTAGGTATAGTGTATAGCATTTCTTTATTTTACGGGTACAGTCTAACAGAACAGGGAAACGTGCAATTTTGCATTGACTGCTTTTATGACAGGAAAATGCAAGCTAATTTTGTTATGTTATTGGAGTTTTCATTTAGTAATTTCATGCATGTACCTGCTGTCCTTTCAGTCTTGTACATCCCTTTTTCTGTACACGTGTCAGGTGTTTTCATCCCAATGTTTTTGCAGGAAACAGAGAAAAAGCACTACTTGGGAAAATATTTCACAACTGTGTTTTTATTTATTTTCTTTTTCTCCTGACATGTACAAAAGTAATGAGCTGTCTGGCTAACCTTAATAAATAAATTATGAAAATAAATTAGATTATGAAAAATGTCCTGGGCCAGTTGTGTCTGAGTAAAGCAGTTTATATGAAATTCCATCTGAATATCTATGGCCTGGGATTAGTGGTTCAGTTATGCCACTGAAGTACAGGCTTCAGCTGACCAAGTTTGCTGCGGTGAAGGGCACTCAGCGGGTAGGGTGGCCTTCCAGTCACAGCCTTTCTGATGACAAGGGCCAAGATACTTGCTGCCTCCATCTTGCTGAAGATGAGCCGGACCCATCCTGACTGCCTGGCCAGACTCCCGCTTGGCAAGACAGCGGGAACAGCTCCTGGTCCAGCCCACGTGGTTGCAAAATAAATGGTCCAGGCTAACGTAGAGGAAAGTTGACTCCATTTCATCTGTAAAGCTTTTGTCTTTGAACTCTCTAATTAAAAGAAAAGCGTTTAATATATCAACACAAGGGCAGACACACGTTAGCAGTTCAGAAGGCAGTTAAGGGAGCTATCAAGAGGAAGATATTTTAACAGAAATATTTGGATGTAATGTATCGTTGGGATAATGGTTCTGCTAAATATTAGGAATCGTTTCTCCAGGAGTCAGAGATAATTGGACCGGCACATACACATTACCTAGTGCACAGAGAAAGCCAATTAGCTGATCGCCAGCCTGCTAACAGAATCAATGTTATCTTATTCATACATTTGCTGCTTGATTAACATTCAGAGGGAAGAAAATGGAAATGGTACCGTAAAATCCTCAGTCTGCATTCAGGCATAGCAACTTCTATGCCATAAAATCTGTATGTATCAGCCACCCATGCTAAACAAGTCTTGTCAGTGCTCCTCAGGAGCACTTTGGCGCTTTATTTCTGCTATAAATCTGCAGAGGAAACATCATTAAAGCTAGCTGTTTGTGTAGTCATTTATTACGCTGAACCTGATAGATTCCTCAGCACAGTCGTAGCTTATTTGGACACGTGGTATCACTTATCACATGGTCTTTGGCTTCCTAAGCAAACCCAACAAGTTAACATTTAAAATTTCAACATTGTGATGGAGACATTAGTGTTCCCATCTCTAAGGACTTTCCTAACGGAGTCTACTCCACAGAATACAAGAAGCTGGTGGGGATTTAGGAGGTGTTAGGTACCCTGGGCTAACAAGTCTTGTATATGTGTCCCTCCTACGGTAAAGCAAAGCTTGCTCTTCAGTGAGAATGGGGGATTCATTTAACATTTAGGATGGGGCAAGAGTATGCACATGCATAGTGCCACACAGAGGTAGTTCATACACTATAAATCCACAGTCTAATCTTACTTCATGGTAGCTGGCCGTTACCACGTTCAACGGGCAAAACCGAACATCCCGATGGCTCACACGCATAATCTTACCCTCTGGGCAGCACTCACCTCGCACGTGAACCGGTAAATCCCTCTAAGACTGGCTCTCCAGATCTGGGGAACGGTTTTAGCACCCGCTGGCCCTCCCCGTTCTCTTCATTGCTGGTGAGGGGAACGGTTCCGCAGCCGCTTCTGCGCCAGCGGCGGTGGTGTGCCACGGCCAGGCGGGTGCTGAGGGGAGGCAGAGGAAGAGCACGGTACTGCAGAGCCCATGGATGGTCCATAGCTCTGGGAGTAAGTTGTCGTGAGGATGGCTGGGGGAGGACAGTATGGGAGAAAGGAGTACAACAGCATCAGCTTTGGCGTTTTGTATCAGAAATAGTGTGGCCAGCAGGAGTAGGGAAGTCATCGTGCCCCTGTACGCGGCACTGGTGAGGCCGCACCTCAAATCCTGTGTTCAGTTTTGGGCCCCTGACTACATTAAGAAGGGGGAGTAGTAGTAGTAGTAATGTAGTACTACATTACTACAATAAGAAGGACGTTGAGGTGCTGGAGCGTGTCCAGAGAAAGGCAACGAAGCTGGTGAGGGGTCTGGAGCATGAGTCTTATGAGGAGCGGCTGAGGGAACTGGGGTGGTTCAGTCTGGAGAAGAGGAGGCTGAGAGGAGACCTTATCGCTCTCTACAACTACCTGAAAGGGGGTTGTGGCGATGTCGGTGTTGGTCCCTTCTCCCAACTAACTAGTGATAGGACGAGAGGAAATGGCCTCAAGTTGTGCCAGGGGAGGCTGAGATTGTATATTAAGAAAAACGTCTTTACTGAGAGAGTGGTCAAGCATTGGAACAGGCTGCCTAGGCAAGTGATGGAGTCATCATCCCTGGAGGTGTTCAAAAAACCTGAAGATGTGGCACTTCAGGACATGGTTTAGTGGGCATGGCGTTGGATTGATGGTTGGACTTGATCGTCTTAAAGGTCTTTTCCAACCTTAGTGATTCTGTGATTCTGTGATTTTGGCTTGAAGGAGTAGTATGGTTTTGGAGAAAATGCCCTGATGGTCCTGCTAGCTGTGCACTCGTTCATTTTGCAGAGTGTATCTGTTGTGAATTCAGGTTCTCCAGGAGAAAACAGCCCTGGAGGCTCCACTCGAGATACAAACCAGCCCCTGATAGAGAAATAAGGGTCCAACCACATGACAGGTCTCACATGCACGCCTGGCAGGAACGTTTGGTCCATGGTAGCACACTAAATGCTATTCGAATTTAAACTCCCAGACCGCATGTGTTGGAGCAGTGAGGAAATCAGCACTGACTGCTTCGCTTCACTGATCCGCTCCCGCGGCGCTGCGTTCCTGGCTAATGACGAAGCAGCCAGTGAAACCTAGGCGCAGTATCTGTAAGAACTGGCTTTAGAAAAAGAGTTTTTCTGTGCAAAGAGGTATATGGTAGAGAAAGAGAGCGGAATTTCAGAGGAGGGCTCAGCTGGCAGGGATGTTGCAGACTGTGGACTTTGGGTGGAGGGGCGGGGAGCAGAAATGCGTTGGTGACCTGCTCAGTAAAGGCTCCATGGCCTCGGCCGTGTCTGACCTCCTGGAGGATGACCGTTGCCTTTGGTAGCCCTGGGCCCTGACTCGCCCACTTTCTGCTCATGGCCCGCGCTCTCGCCAAAGGCAGCAGGTGAAGCCATCTC
>NW_010529891.1:0-439 GCF_000687285.1 Phaethon lepturus
CCCCTGCAGCCCCCTGCCTATCATATCCTTGCCACATAAACCCAATACATTCCACCCCTTGCCTCTGTGGATTAAATATTTAATAATTATCATTAAAATACACATTCATCACACAAGTTATAATCTTCACAAACTGCACTTACATCAACAAAAAGAATTCCTCACACCAAAATCAAAATAACATCATCACAACACCGACAAACATGGACAATTTACACACAGTCTACCCCTCATCCCTTCACCACAATTACAACAGAAATTTCCCACAATTATTCCTTTCTCTGCTCTCTAGCAATGTTCAGTCCATGTTTGTCCTGTTACCTCTCCAATTACTATCCCTATCTTGAATTCCTCATGACCCACATCGGGCACCACAAAGGACTGTAGTGGGATGATCTTGACTGGCTGCCAGTTGCCCACCAAGCTGCTCTATCACTCC
>NW_010529892.1:0-15985 GCF_000687285.1 Phaethon lepturus
CCGCCAGCCGGATTTAACACCGTTCACCACGTGACATTTGTCACGTGTTAAAATGCCCCACCCCATCCCTGCCTCACTAAATCATTAACACGAGTACACCGACAGCGTACAGGCAACGGTATCTCAAGCAAAGATTTCAATTCATAATTTCAATTCCAGCATTACAGTATGTTACTCAAAAGGCAATTATAGCAAGAACTAACAGAAAACTAACCTTCCATCATCAAAAGAGGATGTTATGCCTGTTTTTTAGCCCTTTTAAAAAGAAAACCAAAACAACCAAAACCAAAAAACCAGAACTCAAACAATTAAACACAACTGGGTAATTATTCTGCTGTGTGATGTCTTGAAGAGCTTAAGCATCTTTGCTGCCAATCATCTCAGATAAAGTTACTTTTTAAGTTCTACCAAAAAATGCAACTTACTCCAGGACAGAATGAGTTGCAGCCTGTGGATGGTAGCGATACAACAGGAGGCAATGGTTTACTCGGAAGACTTCACCGCCCTTTTGGATATGTTTGTAAAAAAACAACAAATCTTCTGGAACACCCTGGAAGAGAAGTAGTTATTTCAAACCAGGAAGTGACCAGCATTCATAGTTACATCTGAAGACATATTTTATTCTTCTGCCAAATGAATAATGTTTAAGATCATTTTGTTCATATTCTTTCTGTATGTCTCCATGAAGTTATCTAAGTGGTCATTAAATAAACATATCTGTAGAAAAGATAAAGTTGTTAAAAAAGCAAACAGTGCTATTAAAAAAATGAAGTAGAGTTGACCACAAGGACAGAGGTGGAAAAATAAACATAATCTCATTTTGACAGGGATATAAAGCTTGGTGCAGGTTAGTCCCAAAAGGGAGAAACCCAGCTGTTGAACATTTCGTAAAACCTAAAGTGTCAGGTAACCAAATAGTTTACTGAAAGGGATCAGTGGCTTCAGAAGAGTGTTTTTTCGTTTTACTAGAATTTCTTTCTTCCATTGCCATACAAATACGTATACTGGTCTCTATTTAGGAAAGGTGAATCAGGCCCCATAGTAAGAGACCTTAATAAAAACCTTAATAAAAGCAACCAAACATAAATCCAACATCTGAAAACAAAACTTTTTTTTTTTCTTGCAACTTATTTCCACGGTACATTCTTCCTAATGGGATTGCAAGCAACACTGTTGAAACACTGCAAGAAAAAAAATCTCCTAGAACTGTGGATCTATCGGACTCTAGGAAATATTAGAGATTTCACAACCATATGCAACATTTCCCACCTAAAAATCAGAAAATCATCACGCCAGAGATACAGTGTCAGAAGGGCAATCTTATGGCACGTAGTGTTCAATTATATGTCATAGCATATGAAAGCATAAACCCACCTTTAAAGACGCAGCCCTATACTGAAGCTAAAAAAGTAGCACCTATTTACACTTTGCAATGGTGCGACTTCTTGAAATATGGCTGGAACATTTAATTTTTCTATGTTTAAATACAGATCTTTCTTTCCTCCAACATAGTGAAAAAAGATCACATGATTTTATCAGGCTAAAAATCTCTGATATATAAAACCAGCGGGCCAAATAAAATTTCTAAGTGTAGCATCAATAAAAAGCTGAAAGATAACATGACAAAGTTGTGAAGGAAAAGTAAAAGACAGGAAAGATTGAAATACATTTATTTCTGTAGGCAATATCACATACATGAATAACAGGGGCAACTTTAGGTATTCTATTTCAACACAGAAAAATAGTAAGAGTACAAGTTAAAAAAAAAATTGCATTTTTTTCCCCATTACCACAGTTTCTGAGTTTCTTTCATAATTAAGAAAAGGAGATTCTCTAATTAAAGTGCTGGACACGAAATCCCTCTGTGGTTTCTTCTGGCCTTCTAGTTGCAAAAGCAATAGGGTTCAGTGACTGTTTCTCATACCTACCAGCCTGAGCAGCCAAGGGGTTGTGGGGAGGGAAAGAAAAATGAGACAAAAAAGCTTTGAACCCTGGAAAACAAATCCAAAGCACTCAACTGAACGTATGTATCTTGGGAGAAATCAGAACCAAATAAAGCTCGGTACTTTGCAGCTCCAGACTTCACTATATGATAGATTGATTTAAGACACTGAATTGGGCCACACTCCCAGATTCTGAAGAAAATGGATTCTGATCTGACTGCTTGCTAAGGGCAGCTCATCTGTAGCTATTGTTTGTCTTCGTAGATATTTGCCTGACTTCTTAAGAGCTGCAATGCAGAAGAAAACTTTAAGCGAAGTTCATACAATTTATGCTTTATATGAACCTGCTTTGAAAGCCACAAAGAAATCTCAGGGAAGCTGGAGTAGCAGACAGCAACCCAGTCATCAAGAATATAAGAAAAACACAAGCTCAAATTCTTTTCCATTTATCTTGTAGCCCTTTATCTTTTTCTTAGTCTGAACTTTAACGGAAATACTGAGAGTCAGCAGCAAAGTTTAAACCTTTTTCTCTTTTGCAGTCACAAACTAGACTGTGTCAGGCAGGGCATAAACTTTGTAGCACACATCAGCTTACTGCAGTAGTCGTGTTTTGATTCCGTTATATGATTACATCACATACATATCTGCAATTCATTTTCTTTTGGATAAGCATTTACATTATTCAAGATAAACTGTTAAAATGTATATTAAAAAAGAGTTACTGAAAAAATAAAAGGATCTTTCAAAATGCTGTTTGGTTCTGGAGTGCTCTTTAACTGGCAGAAACACTTAGAAATTAAGTACACTCACCCCTAGGAATGAGCAGGTGCCTTGTATTGCTCAACAGTGGCCTCTCACATTACAAAGGAACAGCACTGCCATGCATTTTTCAGGGGAGGAAAGATGTTGACTGTGTTATAGATCCTGCGGGGATGGGACTTCCTATGGCTCTTGAGCGTGTAAGTTTGTTGCAATACAAGTTTCTTCCCAATTGAGACATATTATCGGATCCAGATGGCATTTTAAACACCAGGAATCTTTGTCAAACAACACAACTTTCAAAGAAAAAGCTGTTTAACCACTAAAGGGATATTTTAATGTATTTTTTGAAAACTAATATCCATAGCTAAAAGTATCAATCAACAATTCAGCATTCCAGCAATAGGCTATCACATAAATAGTTTTCATCATCAATAAATCCAATTAAATTGCACAGTTACATGTAACTGGACTATATACAGAATTTTCCACAGTACAGGCAAAACTCAACCCTCTATGCTCTGCTGCACAAAAGGATAAGCTCATGGGCCTGCCTCACTCAAGGTTGTGCTCATCAGCTGGTGATTACCACTCCTAGTGAAAAACATAGCCTGTACCTGCTCTGTTCTAACCAGCATGCACCAGCTGTATACAAAATCATCCTTCACTTTAACAAATTACTACTAAACAGGTGAGGATTTGTCTTTACTCGGTATTTTGGGCAGGTATCACTTGCTGTGCACTGGGTGGCTGTACAGAAGAGGGCACTGATTTTGTATAAGCAATAGGTGTCAAGCAGAACCTAACCTGAACTAAAGCAATTCCTTGTTCAGGAACCAAAATAAATATTCCATTATTCTTCTCTTGTCATCTTCTCATTGCTCGCTCTTTCTCACTCCTAGCAGATCATTCAGTGCATGAAACAGTACTCCAACTACAGTGTCCTCAACAGATGTATTTGGCAAGGAGATGCAAGCCACCTATCACTACAACAAACAATTCTGGCTACAATTTTTGCAGCTCCACCATCAGTAATGGTGAGGAGCATCAGCAGGGATGAAGATACCAATCAGCAAGTTTTGGAGGACTTTTAATGAAAGAGTGGCCCTCTGTGCAATGCTGTAAGTGGTAATACCTGGGGAGAGATCATGTTGTAGCCCTGGGATGACCAACAATAACTACTGCAGAATTTCAGGATGAGAGAAGTCTTCTTTTTTTGGTCATGTGGACAGAACTTACCATGAGGTTGCACAGGCATAAACAGAATGTAAGAGATGCCTCTTAATACAGGGGACTGATTCTGTAGCTGAATCAATCTGTCCCAACTTTGTCATCCATCTCCTTTCCATTCAGCCTTCTCTCAATCTTTGACATGTGCTCTCCCCCCCCGTCCTCTTCCACCTGACAGGCAGTCTAGTAGAGGTGGCAGATCCTTGTGAGCAAAGCCAGTGGAGATTTAGCCTATGCAGAGTGGTCTAACTATTGAAAATGGGAAATCTAACACTGAATGTTTTATATTTCAAGAATACATGCATTTATAACAAAAAGTGATAAAAAACAAGACAAGGGAAGTAAATCTATTCACACATGAAAAAAATCCTTGAGGTTTGGGAAAGCTTAACCTGTCCTCTTGATCAGAGGCATCAAGGAAAACTGAGCTATAACTTGGTACACTTTTTGCAAACCAGACAGCAACATGAGGGTAAGTGTTGGACAGAATAAGCCCAATTGCTTTCATTCCTCAGAGGAGCCTAAAACTGGTGAACGGAAAGAATGAATCAAAAAGGAAGTAACTTTTGATTCCATACTAACTGGTTTCTTACAGGACTTTGGAAAGCGTTTGTTTCATTGCTATTTTTTAAACTAACTGATTTCATACTGCCATTTTAGAACATTCATTAAAAAAGACAAACATTTCTGTATTAATATTATGCTAGAGTTGCATAAAAAGCAGATAAAATGGTGTATATTACAACACCTAAGATTAAACAGGAAAAAAAATTCTCAACTCAGAGTCATTTAGCAACAAATCAGAGATGTTGAGTAAAAAATCAAAGTACTTTTCTTGATTTTTTAAATACGTATGCCAACAGCTGCCCAACAGCATTTCCTCAAAGTTTTGAACTAAATCTTGGACCTAGAGAAATAACACATACAGAAGGGTTGGTTGCATGGAAGCGAAGACAAAAAGACCCTCTTTTAAAGGAAGTACTCCTGCCTCAAACAAATGCTGTTCTGCCAGGCATTAACCTCTCTTACTCACCAACAAATGCTGTTCAAAGTGTACTGCTAATGCGGAACAGCTACTAAGCTGCAGGAAGCTAAAACTAAATAAGAAATTGCAGCTCTTCAGCTGAAATGTAAAGGTGGAAAAAAAATAGGAACTAAATTAATTTATCAAGAATTATCCACCCTTCAGTCTTTCTCTAAAGACAATTTTTATATTAAATGTCAATTGTATTTTTCTTTTGTAATTAACAAATTTTCATTGAAATTACATATTTCAAGGAGAAATTATCATTAATTGAAAATATTCCTTATTTTAACTTCCTTTAGGATAGTCACCAGAGGTATGCAAGCAGACTAACCACAAGCTAACTCTGCATTAAATAGCTATTAATAATAGCTTCTCTTCAGGATTATCCAAGATATTCTTAAGTCTCTCTTTCTGCAGATCTGTCACTTAATTTTTTGGCTCCCATCCAAATCATGCCTTTATATCATTTTGCCTTGAGCAGAAGACCTGAAGACTGTAACATTTACTTCATTGTTTGAGAAATAACATATTAGACGAAACTCCAAAAGATTGCTTCATCCAAATGTACTGGCACAGAGAAATTCAGTTAAACAAAGATGATAGGGAAGGGAGGTGGTAAATTCTAAATAATATTTAATAACAGACTAGCAAAAAATACCATTAGATGTGGGGTAAGGAGTGAATTTTCAAATAGCTTATAAAGTGTAATTAACCATTGGCTCCAACACTTTTTCTTTCTTTTTTAGATCAAATACTGATCTCTGTTCAGCCTTTACTATACCAAGCCAAAAACATTAGTGCCTGTGTTTTATCCAGATTTTTCCCCACAGCATCCTGATAGGTTATTTGATGGACTGGCCATATTTTAATACATGTTCCAAAAAAACAAATTCCTACTTAGCCTTTTACCTTTCAGGCGTTATTGTAACTGCTTGCCTTTCTGGGGGAATGACATTTGTGTGTTCTGGCAGAGAAAAATGGAAAAATGCATTAGTTAGTGCCTAATAGCTTACAAAGTTATCTTAGAGCTCTGCAACATGGGCTACAGTCTCCTGTGCACTGAAGGATATTTTGACACCTCCTCAATTAATGTTTTTTGTGACCTTTTATCACAAAAATAGATCAAAACTGAGCTCCAGACACTTTGTTCGGAGCCACAGTTTGTATTCAGAAAGGCCAGTGGCTTATAATATGCTATTCCATCTGGGGCTCATTAAGAATAATTTCCCCCTGTTTACTCTTTGAGATTAGTTTTGAACTTTAAGGCTGCCATTCCATTTTTAGTTTTCATACACTTGAAAAGCAAGGTTAAATACAGAGGTGACAGGAAATTTGGGACCAAGATGTGGTAAAGCTCTAGAGAAAGAAACAAGTATGGCATACTGCAGTTGTGATGCCAAGAATAGTACTGCTTAGATAAAGCCAAGACTATAAAAAATTTGCCACATTTGCATGGGGTAGAGCCTGCAGGTTAGCAATGCTCATTTATACAGTTTCTAATGTACACAAGTTTTCTTAGAGCCTTCATCTAAAACAAGCAGCTAGTTGTTCTAGCTTAGTGCGACCAGAACAAAAGGACACCAGGCCAAAAGAGACAAATAACGTGCCTTCCCAGTGATCTCCATTTGGACACTAATGGCAAACAAAATCTGTTGTGCACCTGAAGAATACATTCCAAAATAGAAGCACACAAGGCCAGTTGGCTACAATTGCAAAATGTTGGATTTGTATGCAAATTGAAGTGCACTGTCAAGCATATGAAGTAATAACTTCGCTTAAGCATGACTAAGTTCCCTACTTCAACATGATACAGCTTCGAAATCTGCTTTTCGTATTATGTAAGACATGTACATTTTTTCCTCAGCATAACTTTCTGTGATGCTTTTGGACGCAGTTAGGACTTTTAAACAATGATGCTAGAAGACACTCCTATAGGAGCAAAATCAATCATGCAGATAACATCACACACTAAATTTAAAGTGTGACCTCTGAAGGCTTTAGTAAAGTCCTGCTACTTCTTTCAATAAGGAAGTAGTGCACTCTTTAGCCAAATCAGTTGGAGAACAGGAAGATTGTTTCCCTTTCGTTTCCTAAAAAATTAAGTCAGAAATATGGTTCATGTGACTCTCCTCCTAGCAGTAGATACTATTTAAAATGTTGCTCTATAGGCTTGTGACCATTTCTGTTGTATTATCTTAGTCTCAGCACACCATCAGAGCCTGCTAAAATCAACTACTTTTAAGTACTTATGCTTTAATTATCATATATCAGACGTTGCATAAATAACACCTCTACCATTTTAATTCATTATTCCATAAAGCAAACCTGTCAGGTTCTTAGCCACCATTTATGAAGACACTATTTAGGATTTTGCTTGGACATTGCCACAGTGATTACATAAAAGGAATACATTTCCAGTAACTGCAGATCTTGAATAATTGCAGATCTTGACCAGAAAGAAATATTTATTTCTAAAAACATTTTGTAAATATTTTTTAAGAATCTGTTTCACATAAAGCCTGGATGGACAGAGGGATACATGCTTTCATGCATACTTACCTGTAATTAAAAAAAAGATTACATCATAACTTATATATTCATAGTCTATCAGTCCACCCATACTATTAACATAAACATCAAATCGCAATTTCTTCCATGGAAGAATTATCTTCCATTTGTTCTAAGCACTGAAATATGAAGAACAGGTGTTTGGATTTAACTCCAAATGAGAAATGCAGCTTTTTGGCATGGAAACAGTTTAGCAAATGGAGAAGGCTAAAACGTGGAGATTTGTTGGCATGTTTCTGTGTTTACTTGCAGCAATATGACACTTACAGGTCACGCTGTTACATACTAACCCAAAAATGGAGATGGAAGTGATCAAATGAACATAGTCAGATCATGGTTCAGGTCAGAACATAAACACACATGGATAAGATCCTTCAGAGTACTCGGTACTAGTTTATAACAGCTCTATTGATACACAGAAAAAAAAAATCTTTCTTTGCCTCAAAGCAATTCTTTTCAAATGAAAATTAATGAGTCAGATCAATGCTAAATACTTTACAGTGCTAAATGCTAAAAGATTTAGGACTTAATTTTGTGTCCTCTAAACCCACACAAGCAACGAAGTCAAACCTTTGTTCCACGTTCATGGCTTTGTTCAGATCTGTTGGTCACCCTTGTGTGTAGGGTATTTTTTGAAAGGTCCTCTGCATCAGCCAGGGTTTGAGTTTTGACATGTTGGACACTTCACAATAGGGACAAACAAAGAGTTTGACTTATCACTGATAATTTTTAAAACTAGAAGGACATATCAGGCATTGTGGGTGAAAAATCATTAGGATTGTCAGTGTATTACATCTGAATAACCAGCGTCATAGTCCCTACACAATTACATATAGAAAGAAAAAAAACCCCACACCTAAAAAACAGAACAAAGAGGGAAAAAACCCGAACCAAAACTAAAAGCAAAACATACAAAACAATAGTCTGTTTACCTTAGTCTCTGGTACTTCATCATTAGGCTTGCTGTTCTATTGTTGTTTTGTTTTAGCTTGTTGCTTTCTTTTTTGAGCTTACTAACAATGCTCAAGAAGTTAAGTCAAACATTCTTCAGAGAATGAAAATACAACGATAAGGAATAATAATAAAAAAGAAATAAAAAGCATAGGACAGTGAATGTAGATTGCATTGGGAGCCAGGCATCATTCCCAGCTCTTGCACTCACCCACCATGTAATTAAGGGCAAATTTTTTCACAGCTCTAAACAATTCTGCTCTCTGTCTGCCGTCTCCTTAAGTTACAATTCTGTTGGCAGCCCAAAGAATAATATTTGTATATCCTCATACATACATACTGGTGTGAGTATGTCTGTATGTATATATACACACTGCATGGCACAGGAGGGCTCCATTTAGAGGCTATAAAAAGAATAATAATCATCATATGTTGTAGTTTAAATAATAAAATAGGAAATAGCCTTAGCAGGTTTTTTTTTAGAGTACTATTAAATGAAGGCTTTCCAAAAAAAATTCAGAACCACCCATTCTAGCCCTAAAATCTAACCAAAACCACTGGAAGCAAAACCCCTCTGTCCAAAACACACAGAATGGATCCAAATGCATCTGAATTACATCTGTTTGCCAATGTATTTCTACTTCTACCAGAATAAATACCACCAACAGACATCCTTGGATTTTATACTATATACATGCTGATGAGCCTAAAGTAACCAAATTGAGCTCATTCAGGACATCTATAAAGAAAAAGAACACCTAACTGCCAGTGGAGGAACACTTCTCCAGGTAACAGTCGTTCAATTTGTAACCTCTCAGTCCTGATCCTTGAGAAAAACTACTTAACATCTTCCAAGGACAAGCCTGAGAACTGAGACTGACAAGTGGATAAATGAGATTTAATGATAGTAGTTTTATAGCACATTGTGACCTCCCCATCTCCTTTCTTCTTCTTAGGGATATAAATTTTTACCCTGGGGAAAATGTATTATCTCTTTGCCATCCTGCACCTTTCTTCCTTCCAATCTCTTACACCAAATCTACCTTATCTTTCAGAGATGGTTCATGAAGAAACTAAGAGCTGAGTTTTGTTCAGCTTTCAGATCTGCTGCATCTATTTCAGGGACTGAAGAGGAGCTTGAATATCTGAACTCTTCTTTAATTTTTCCAAGTATGCTGACACATCTAACAAATATGTTAGATTTATCTACACGCTCCATCTCGGTTATGTCCTTCAATCACCAGAGTTACCCCAAAACAACCATGCTTGGTTAATGACTTTTTTTACAAAAACAAACAGGTATATGGTATGATCCAGATTTTTTTAGACCTCAGTTGTTATTTATACCCTTTTGCCTAGTGTTTCTTAATAACATGTGTAGGGCTTTCACAGACTGTTAAGACATAGAGAGGGTTCCTGGACTACATATCATACGTAGCACTTACCTTTCCTCCCTCATCAAATTTTCCCACATGAAAAAACCATTCTCGAGAACAGAACCAGGTTGGCATGATCACAGTAGGTCCATGGGAGGTAAACACCTAGGAAAAAGGTGAAAAAACCTAGTCTTAATTAACAGAATGTCAAAACCAGCATCTGTTGGGGAACAAAGTAGACCTTATCCATTCACCTGAAACTCTGCAAATACTTATGCTTAAAATATAGCATGTACTTAGTGTTTAAACTGTGGTGTATACCAGCACCTTTGAGGCGTCACAGCCCAACAGATAAATCTACTTCCTGCTTCATATTCCGTAACCTTCTCTTCTATCATAAGTTGCAACACATTCAGAGTACTTCAAACTTTATTTCAAATTGAGAGATGTATACTGGAAATGACACTTCTATGACTAATGGCGATGTTGATATTGAAGGGAATCAACTGAGAAGAATCTTTAAGAGTTAAAGTTCTTAAACTTAACCCTACAGTTGTTGTGCATTGATTTTTCCATTTTATATTCCCTATACATATATTAAGTAGGAACTTTCATTGGTCTTTTATTTCTATCAAAAAAACTTACATCTTATTCAAGCTTGGAGAAGTAAGATGCAATTTATTTTAAACATTACCAGAGCACTATGGATTTGCTACCCAGTGGTACCTACTTTAAAAGGTTGTTGGAAAGAAAATGCTTTAGGGACTGAAAAAGGAGTGGCTATTAATTTCATCCTCTTAACTAGTGACAGCCAAGAACTATACACATCGGTCTTTGCAGCTTTAAACAAACGTGTTGTAAACACAACTATGAAATAAAGCAGAATCTGGATTACGGAAGGTAAACTGGTTCTTTCTTTCATTGCAAGATGAAGTAGCTAGCCAAACAAGAGACTGAACTTGTCAAACACAATGTGCAAAGTTAAGACAGGAGACTGTGCTGGCTTCCAAGAACTACACAGGAAATAAAGAGCACAGCCTGGTTTACAAAGGCAGAAGAAAGAAACCTCACAATTACTGCCAGTCTTCACACACTAATGAAAATGCTGATCTTATGAGCAAATTATTTCATAGCATGCTACAGTGGTAATATTAATATTCCTGTATAACGGAAATTCTTAAACAACAGTACATGAATGTAAATTTTGTTCTGCGCATCCAAGCATTTACATTTTAAAGGTGCTTCTCTTGATTTCAACCTGGGATGGAGCTCAAACTCTTGTTATGTCTGGCAACTTCAATTTCCACATATAAACACAGATTTAAAACCCAAATTGTACACACTCAGTTCTATATGGATGCTTAGACCAACTCTCTGAACAAACTAGATTAGAAGTCTAATCAAAATTCAATATGTGATCTACTCCCACTTTTCTTATGGCATGAACCATCTGACCAAACATAGGCATCCGCTTTAGGGTGAAACACACTGCTAACTCCAGGAACATAATGATGGAACTTCAATGTCCCTAAAGGGATTCTAGAGCGACTCATCTTGATATAGACTCTTAGTTCGAATAATCCTATCACTTAATGGCTATGACAACATATTAGAAGCTTGTTCATAACTGGAATATGCTGGCTTCAGAGGTGCTAAATGTCAAAAATTCCCCCAAAAAGCCAGTGGGAGCTGAAAGAGTAAAAATAATCCCAGAAAATCAGAGCAGACATCATTAGTCAGTACACGGTTATTAGCTCCACACTAATTACAAGGGCAATTGAGTATGGCCTGAACTGAACAATGAGCAAACAGTAATCCCAAAAGAAAACATCAGTAGGAAGAAAAGCCAGGGTAGAATGCATTGCATTGAAATCTCATTTCTGAATGAAAGAAAATCTTCAAAAGGAAGTCTTGAGCCAACTGGAATACGTGAAAGGTGTTTTGGAGAGGCTAGAATGCCATTGCCTCAGTGCAGCCAGGTTCATCAAAGAACATAAATGCACTTAATCTTAAAGATGTAGCTCAATGTAATTAATCATGCTTACATGCAAAGAGCATACATCCCAAATATCTTAGATAATCTGTGTTTCATTGATGTATATACCTAAGTGAAACCAAATAGAACAAAGAAGCAGCACTGAGAAAGAAAAAACACCAAAATATCCCTTATGTTAACATAGATAATGATAGGAGGATGATTATATAGTAGACCATCACACACTGCATACACTGATACCTCTCCTAAATCAAACAGTGCTCTATGGCCCACTGTCCATCTCAAAGAAGATACTAGAGGGGAATCACACAGACAAAACTGAGACTGATGATGAGGTAGCTGACTTGCCACATACGATTTCAGTGTCTTATCCTTCAAGGAAGTCTTTGAACCTGGAACAGTACACCAGCTAAGAGTCAGTGCATTGGTAAATAAGCTTTTTCTATGTGAATATTTATAATGTGATGTCAAAATAAACTTCAGGAAATTTAAATTTGCGCTGCTGCCACAATGGACAAATTCATGCTACCTTGTCTCTTGCTATGCTAACAGTAACATTTGTGAAGCTGGAACTCTTTTCTTTGTTAGCTTAGTTTTCAGCTGGATCTGCTCCCTGATCCAACTAACCACAAAAACACTAGTGTTACCACAGAGGAGGATGTAGGAAATCAGGGCACCAAACACAAAGGGCAGCAAGACCATTCTTTTCAGCAGCATAGATAATCCATAAATAATCTTCAACCTGATGGGGGGAACTGTACCCACAAAGTCTAGATTTACAGTACAGCTATATTAATTTAAGAGCTCTCCCACTTGTCCTGCCTCTGGCTACGCATCCCAGTCACTTAGAACAGCATCAGCACTCACCTGACCCCATGGTCAGCTAGATCAGAGCACTACCTCAGTAAGAAAGCTTTTTTTTTTTTTTTTTTTAGTGTTAGTTTTCTATAGCCTTAGTTTTCTATAGCCTTAGTTCTCTGAATCAGTTCACTGTGGGGTCAGACTAGCAATACTGCTGACATACTGGAGGGGGAAGGAACAAGCTTTGGAGAAGGAAACAAGACCTCCCTTTTTGGTTGCTGCCCACAGTCAATCCGTCCAGCTGTAAAACAAAGCTGCACCCTCCCTCCACCCAGGGAGGAGCCCTGGCTCAGGAAAAACACTGAACTCCTAATAACTATATTGAAACACTGCGGCATCTGCCAAACTTTTGACAGCTACCTTCAAGAGCTTTTGAAATCTCATCTTCAAGAGGAAGAAAAAACAAACAACCCTCCACTTTCTGCAGTTTGGATATCCAGATTTCAGCCTGGTTTACTCAGATGGGAAAGCCTCCTCTAGATTTCTTTTCCGCCTACTCTGTCATACACACTTGCCAAGGTGTTAAAAAGTGGTCGAATTGGCTGACTCTGTGATAAAAACCGCAACTTCTCACTTTGTGAGACTGCCACTCAGATTTTATCCATAAATCTTTTAGATTGTGTGGACTGGAACAAGAGAAAGAAAGAGGACATGCTAGCCTTAATCTGAAAATCAATCAAAAGCAGAACTTGAATTCTGACGCAGCTCTGTAAGTGCTATGTTTAGTTTTCTTGGAAATGTTCTTCAGCTCTGCCCAACAAATGTCAAGTATCACCTTGGAACTGCAGTGGGTTTTCAGTCCGCCTCGAGGAGTTAATTCAGTATATTGGAAAGCAGTTTGGACCTGTGAACCTTTCACACACAGCTGTATTTGAAGATTTCTGCTTAATAATAGTTGTCACAATTTACAATACACTGTATGCTGTAAAGATTATCCAAATGTAATCTAGCTGAATGAAACCAACTTGTTAAAAACTAACTACAGAGCTTGTAGACGAACATATAAATCTGTTCAGATTTAGAATTCTTGAAGGACACAGTTGTCATAACCAAATTGGAATCTCTTTTCATCAGTTTCCAGGTGATGGAGACAGGCTGCTATTTCAGCACCATATTTGTTAAATTATTTGGAATTTTTATTGTCATCTGGTTTTATTCCAAGGATCAAGTAGCAAGTAATTGAAACTGATTTACTCTGGTTTGTTCTTGCTAACTGTTTGGCTATCAGATTACATTCAACTTTTACAGAGATTCTCTGAAAATAAATCTAAAGAATATAAAGAGTCGATAAAGTGACATTCATTTATTGTGTTTCAAAGCTGTCAACAGCACATGTAATTCTGGTCCCCACTGATGCTCACTTCGGATCATGTCAGCATTCAATACAAAATTTAAGTTCCACTACTAAGAAAGGCATTCATGTGTTTAGAGTATCTCTTCAAGGAAAGTTTTATTTCCTGAACCAGCAAATCAGACTCTAACAGCAAAGTGCCAAAAGAATACATGCAGATGGTGAAACAACCTTATCACATTCTGTCATGCAGAATAAAGAGAGGAAACCAGGCACTTCACAAGAGCAACACATTTAATTAAGGGCCCAGACTGCTTTCCAGTGTAACAAGCCAATTCCCCAAAATACATTACACATCTAATTTTACTTATGCTATAGCATTTATGAAAATTATATCCACACAGATCAAGGATTACAAACAATCTCCTCCTATGTTACGATAAATAAAGCTTTCCAATACCCAGGGTCAGACATTAACATGTTAGAAGGTGAAAAAGAAAACAAACCAGAAAACATCACATGGTGGAGGGCCACAATGATTTTGTGAGCCGTAGGCAGACCATACGCTAAAGGACATCACTCCTGACTTAGAAAAAAATCATGTGTTAAGATACCAGTGCATTAATTCACCAGTGAATGTACCAGGACCTCATTACTAACAATTACCAGGTTTACATCCAGAATCAAGTGCATGTATTAGTGTGACAGAAGATGTACGGAAGGTAGGGAAGAAGACTCCTTATCCTACTTCAAAAAAGTATTAGGCAAATAAGATTTTGCACAAAAAAGAATTACAACAAACTTTATCAAGCTTTAAGAAACCTAAACACTCAATCTGGTATGGATTACGTTCAGTTACTTTATATGGAACTGAACTGTTTTACCCTTTCCTGTGCCTATATAAATAACTGCC
Organism: Phaethon lepturus; assembly: GCF_000687285.1. NCBI lineage: Eukaryota > Metazoa > Chordata > Aves > Phaethontiformes > Phaethontidae > Phaethon > Phaethon lepturus. The sequence continues at coordinate 14,916 of NW_010529892.1, forward strand.
TCTATCACCTAATCATTGCATGCTTCGACATTAGCTGAAAATCCCTGCTCTAAAGAAGCCAGGATTTGGCACAGCATAAAGTACATTTCAGAAATAGAACATGCCATGACTCTCCATCAAAGGTTGATATATACATAGTAATTCTGGTACAGGCTTGACCAAAAATCAGCATTACTTAACTTTCACAATCCCAAACCCTACTTAGCAACAAAGCTACTCAAAAAGAATTCAAGAGTCCTGAGAATTGCTAATGCCAGTGGAAGCAGAGAGCACTCAGCACCTCCAAGAAGGTATTCCAGTCCTGCTCCTGGAAAAATTACGACCTCCCGCTCCCTGTGATTTCCTCAGGATTTGAAGCCTTAATGAAGGCTGAAGTGTTTCACAGTTTGCAGGAAACACTGACTCCTTGCAAGAATGGAACCAATGAGAGCAGTTGTAGAACGATGCTTTCAGTTGCTCTATTTGGTTTTCTATCTAGCGTTTCCTATCACTGTTTGAAGGGACCTGTGTTGTTTATTTTCTGTAACAACTACCTAGATTATACAGCTAGTTGCCTTTTCAGCATATAGCTGCAGAGTATGTCCATCGCTGCAGAGATGTTCTCTTACACCTCTGAGTATAATCCCTCCAACATTTCAAAACTTAATTGAGGTTCAAATTAAGATACTATTAAAAAACCTTATATATCAAAGTGAAGTCATTTGTCTCTCTGGTTAATCTTCTACACAAATATAGCCTAATAATCAAATCTGTGTACAAGCTGTGGTAATAACAACTTATATTTGATACTTTTACCTACACAGCACAGTATGATTGACAGTTAAGTTTTTTGAAATATATGTAAAAAGTCTTCAGCCTATTCAAAAGTGCAGCCAGTCAATACTATAGAATAATTACCTATGTAATAAAGTATTACATGATTTATGGAATGCCAGGAATATACATAAATATTAAAAAAAAAAAAGGTTCTGTAAATTTGTTAGAATCCTAGTTATATAGGCTAAATAACAACACTTAAAGTGTTTACTTTCATACAAGTAGAACTAGAGCAGAAGATGGGCCTTAGTTAT
>NW_010529893.1:0-11280 GCF_000687285.1 Phaethon lepturus
TTGATGACAGCGGCTGAATTGTTTGGAGCACATGAAAATCTCCCCGGCATCAGATCAAGCGTGAGGCACTGGAACCTGTTTGTGGGCGAGTCTGAGAGAGTAGCATGTGCAAGGAAGGAGGGCTCGTGCGATTTGTGATGCTTCCAGTCCCTGCCGTGGTGCCACAGCTCCTCACGGCAGACCAGGAAGGCAGTCCTCAGTCCTCCTGTCTCTTGAGCGTCTTTTTGCAGTGTGAAAGTGGAGGCTGGGAGGATGGGCCTTTGCTGGAATTCCCTGGGAAAGCATCCCAAGTGGTCTTGGTCTAGTGCTGTGTTTCACTCTGATGCTGGAATACATGCTCTGGTGTATTTCACCTGCTGTGTCCTTTTTCTTTTAAGCCCCGTGTGTCCCTGGCTGCCTCTGTGGAGAAGGGCATGGACTTCCCGAGCAGTACCTGCTACATCTGCAGCAATGGGCAGCCGTTTGGAAACAGTCAAGTGACCAGAAATCCGTATCGTGGGATTTGTGAGACATCATGGGAGTGTGAAGGTGGCTTTCAAATTTGTTCAGTTGTAGTGAGGGACCTGTAGGCATCCTGCATCATCTGGCATTTGGCTTTTTAGTATTTTTAACCTCTTCTTACTTTGATGCAGGGAATATCTATTGGTTTTTTTTTTCCCTGTCATTCAATGTAAAACTATTGGGGGGCGGGTTGGGGAAGACAGTTCACCCCGTTTAAATTGTGCAGTCCAGGTGTCTGATGCAATTTCTTTTCTTTGGAGGATGCTGTTAGTTTGTTTCCCCTGGCTTCTTTCTGTTTTCAGAGAGAACAAAAGTGCTACTTTATTGACCTACAGTGAATAAGTTACAGGGTTGATAATAGTCCGTGTTATTCTACTGCATTTTATTCTTTTTCTGAGCTTCTTAATGAAATCTTTTTAAATGGTGGCACAGCTACCTGAGCTCAGCTTTTTGGTTTTTTCTGAAAGCTCGCCTATATTAAGTTATCGTGATAAATTGTGTAACTCGTATTTATTTCTGTGTTCCCTGCCCAGTGCAAAGATTTTGCGTATCTGGTGAATGCGCCAGATCTGCAGTGACAGGGGAATATTGGTTTACAACCTGAACATTTCAGGAAGCATTTAGAAATATCTGACGTGGATGTATGACCATTTAACTTGGTGTACTACCCGAACCTTCCAGTAACAGCAGACAGAGGGTAGGGACAAGGGATAGTTCAGAAGATGGGGCATGTCATTTTATTAGAGGACACAGAAATGCAGCTGCCTCGCTGGAGTAGTCCTAAGAGTTTCTCCATCCCTGCTGCACCCTGACGTGATTGTAAGAATCTGCTTCAGCTTCTCCTGCTAGAGAATCCAGGTCACTGATTTTGGGCCCCTAACTACAAGAAAGACCTTGAGGTGCTGGAGCATGTCCAAGGAAGGGCAATGAAGCCGGTGAAGGGTCTAGAGCACAATTCCTGTGAGGAGTGGCTGAGGGAACTGGGGTGGTTTAGCCTGGAGAAGAGGAGGCTCAGGGGGGACCTTATCACTCTCTACAACGACCTGAACGCGGGTTGTAGCGAGGTGGGTGGCGGTCTCTTCTCGCAAGGAACAAGCAATGGGACAAGAGGAAACAGCCTCAAGTTGCGCCAGGGGAGGTTTAGGTTGGATATCAGGACAAATTTCTTCACGCAAAGGGTTGTCAGGCATTGGAAGAGGCTGCCCCCATCCCTGGAGGTATTTCAAAGACGTGTAGATGTGGCACGTAGGGATGCGGTTTCGTGGTGGACTTGGCAGTGCTAGGTTAAGGGTTGGACTCGATGATCGGAAAGGTCTTTTGCAACCTGAATCATTCTACGAGTCAGTGACTCTATGGCAGTATCTGCCCGTGCTGTAGTTACTTTGCAGCGAAAGCACAGTACACAGAGTTTGCAGAAGTGTTCTGCACGTGTAAACGAAGAGTGAAAACAAAGCATGGTCTTTACTATACCCAGTCAAGAAGCAGAGTGCAACCTTTAGGCAGAAAAAGCCGCCACAGTTGAACTAGAAAACTTAGAAGAAAAGGGAATCGTTATTTACGGTTTTCTTACCTTCAACCATGTAAGAAGGAATACAATATGTAGATAAGCATAAAGAAAAATTCTCTTCATAGTGAACTGCCCTACAAAGGGACAGAATGGGGTCTAGGGATCAGTTAAGTATTTTCTGGGAAGCACCAGAGCAAAGCGTTGAGCCCGAGGGCCTGTGCGAGCAAGTTGTAAAGGGGTGGCACTGTAGTTTCCCTGTGTGCCAGGGCTGCTGTACACCTCTAGCCTGGGCATCTTGAGCAATCTGGCAGAGCAACCCAAATACAGCAGCTTCTGCAACATAGTTATGCAAGTCGGCTTGTGTTTCACTGGCACCATGTGCAGTCCTTGCCACCTTCTTCCTAAAGACCGTGCCACCTACCCCTGCACAGGCTGCAGTCAGGACCAACTGCCCAGTGTTCCCAGTTGGAGGTACTCTCTCTGGCCAAAGGAGATAGCTTTCACATGGCCTCAGCTCCAATTCCCTGAAGCAAAAAAAAAAAAAATTAATGGGCTTGATGTGCATATAACTGAAGAGATGGGGAGAGTTTTGGGGGGAAAGGAAACATAAAGGGATCAGAGAAGAGACCGATAAGGAAAACAGATGGGAACTTTAGAAGAAGGGAGGAAAGGAGAAAGATAACTGTCAAGGAATAGACTGGACTAGAAATACTTCATTCTGATACAAGTTTGTCTAGGAAGTGCAAGTCACTAGGTCTTACCTCCTAAGGTTTTGTAGAACCATCAGCACATTACAGGAAGGTAAGTGACATTGTTTTGGATGTATTTCAACACGGAGTACACAGATTGTGTCTTTTACCTTGAAGGCCTCACTGGGAGAATTTAGAGGGGTTTTAATATACATTATTTTTGTGTTGACATTTTGTGTTACACTACCAATCTTCTAATTGTGCCACACCTCACAAATTTTCAACTTGACATGACAAGGTATCCTCTGTGATAGTGGTATTGCCTACACTTTCCCAGAGGTGCCCAGCCTTCTGCTCGGAGGTCTTCAGCCATCACTTTACTCTCAGGTCAGAGATTTATGGGAATCGGGGAGCAGATTTTCCTCTAGCTGGGTGAGGAATGAGTCTTTTTTGCTTTTTGAGGTTGGCCATCTGTATGTGTGGTCTGTCCCAGGTGATGTGTCAGGGTTGCAGCATGAGGTCTCTGCTGGCTGGCTGGTGGGAAAAGGGGCTCAGAGCAAGGTGGTAACAAGCCCATGTTCAAGGAACTTCTTGAGGGAGAATACAAGTTAAACTGGCCTATTTTGTATAACCAAACAATACCTTTTGTCAGCTCATTACTGTAAGCAGTATGCAAGAGAAATAATTTTTTACTTCCATCTAGATAAAATCCATGCGGTTAGAGTCATAGTGTCCATGTGTGAGCTTGGCCAACACAGGGCTCATCTGAGGTTCCTCTGCCTTACAAGTGCCACAAAGAATATACAGCTCAGAAAGTTTCTAAGCCCTACGTGTAGTATCCGCTGTACTGCAAGCAGTCATAGCTTATCTGCAGCATTGTCATAAATCAAAACATTTATGAAATTAGGTTCCCTATGAACTTTGAGGTGACCTTCTTAGCAGGTGAAATTTCTGTGTCACCTGTAGCTCTGTACTCTCAAGAAACAGCAAGAGAGATTAATTATACCACTGCTGAATAAAGCAAAAGTATGTTATTACACTGTAATACACTGAGCGATGTGATGGTTAGAGACTGTCTTGGACATGAAATGATAGTTTTCGATTCTTGGAGCAGTAAGGAAGGGGGTCAGCAGAACTGCTACATTGGACTTCTGGAGGGCCTGTTTAGTAGCCTGGTTGACAGAGTCCCTTGGGAGGCAGTCCTGAGGGGCAAAGGAGTCCAGGCAGGCTGGACATTCTTCAGGAAGGGAATCTTAAAAGGCGCAGGAGCAGGCCATCCCCATGTGCTGAAAGATGGCAGGGGAGAAGACCTGCCTGGCTGAACAGAGAGCTTTGGCTGGAACTCAGGGGAAAAAAAGGAGAATTTGTGACATTTGGAAGAAGGGACAGGAAACTCAGGAGGACTACAAGGATGTTGTGAGGTTATGCAGGGAGAAAATCAGAAGGCCCAAAGCCCAACTTGACTGAAGTTAGCAAATGTGACACCCATCTACAACAAGGGCTGGAAGGAGGATGCAGGGAACTACAGGCCTGGAAGTCTGACCTCGGTGCCAGGGAAGGTTATGGAGCAGGTTATCTTCAGTGCCATCGTACAGCATGTACAGGACAACCAGGTGATCAGGCCCAGTCAGCATGGGTTTATGAAGGGCAGGTCCTGCTTGACCAACCTGATCTCCTTCTATGACAAGGTGACCCGCTTAGTGGATGAGGGAAAGGCTGTGGATGTTGTCTACCTGGACTTTAGCAAAGCCTTTGACACTGTCTCCCACGGCATTGTCCTGGAGAAACTGGCGGCTTGTGCTTAGACAGGTGTACTCTTCGCTGGGTAAAAAACCCAGCGAAGGTTGAGGCCAGTTCTGTTTAATACCTTTATCAATGATCTAGACAAGGGGATCGAGTGCTCCCTCACAGTAAGTTTGCAGACGACACCAAGTTGGGTGGGAGTGTTGATCTGCTGGAGGGTACGAGGCTCTGCAGAGGGATCTGAACAGGCTGAGGTCAACTGTATGAGGTTTAATAAGGCCAAGTGCAGGGTCCTGCACTTTGGTCACAACAACCCCATGCAATGCTACAGGCTTGGGGAGGAGTGGCTGGAGAGCTGCCCAGCAGAAAAGGACCTCAGGGTGTTGGTCAGGAGCGGGCTGAACATGAGCCAGCAGTGTGCTCAGGTGGCCAAGAAGGCCAACAGCGTCCTGGCCTGCATCAGAAATAGTGTGGCCAACAGGAGTAGGGAAGTGATTGTACGCCCGTACTCGTCACTGGTGAGGCTGCACCTCGAATACCATGTTGAGTTTTGGGCCCCTGACTACAAGAAAGACCTTGAGCTGCTGGAACGTGTCCATGGAAGGGCAATGAAGCTGGTGAGGGGTCTAGAGCACAAGTCCTGTGAGGACCGGCTGAGGGAACTGGGGTTGTTTAGCCTGGACAAAAGGAGGCTGAGGGGAGACCTTATCACTCTCTACAACAACGTGAAAGGGGGTTGTAGCAAGGTGGGTGTTGGTGTCTTCTCCCAAGTAACAAGTGATAGGATGAGAGGAAACAACCTCAAGCTGTGCCAGGGGAGGTTTAAATTGGATATCGGGACAAATTTCTTCACGCAAAGGGTCGTCAGGCATTGGAAGAGGCTGCCCAGGGAAGGTGTTGAGTCACCATCCCCGGCGGCACGAAGACGTGTTGATGTGGCACTTAGGGATATGGTTTAGTGGTGGACTTGGCAGTGCTAGGTTAAGAGTTGGACTTCATCATCTGAAAGGTCTTTTCCAACCTGAATGATTCTATGAGTTTATGATTCTATGAAAAGTCTTGCGGGGATGGGGAGAGGAGCTTAGTTTCAAAAGATCAGAGCAGTCTGTATGGATGGATACCGTGAGGTCTGCCATTCCCTAGATGGGAGACAGGTCACCATATGTGGACTCTGTTACCCTTTTTCCTTAGCAGGCCGCAGGCCAGACTCTCCTTTTTGCTCTGTGGGTCTTTGAAATTGTTTACTGGGGGCTCATGACCTCTGTTTTTCTAACCTTGGACAAATACAGCTAACGCCCTTGGCAGGCTGGAGTTGCGTCCTCTGAAGCCACTAGAACACCCTGCTGTCCCTGAAGTACCTGCCTGAGGTTACATACCATGGAATCTACCACGTTTCTCCCTGCTTCCTCTTCCTGTACCCCTTCTTAAATTAATTACAGTCACATGGTACCTGAGAGAGTGCTGTACTTAGTAATTACTGGTCAGGTCACATGCAGCATTTTATCTCTTTTTTGCTTGTTTCTGAAGGAAAAATCTTGATTTCAGAATGGTGGGCATAATTTGCAAATAGATGAGGCTTGAAATCCACGGCAAAGGCATGCAGTGCTGACCTCCACCCAATCCCTCACACCAGGACGTGGTGCCAGGAGAAGGTAAGTACGTGGGTGTGTGAGCAGCGACTGGGGCCTGTGCTTGCGGGTGTTGATGGAACCGACAGGTCAGGCAATCACAAATCGAGCAGGGTGTTGCACATGGTAAGAAACACGCATCCTCTCGCAGCACTTCTTGCTGACTTACTGATTTTTGCTTTCCCATCAGCACTATCAGCATGTTGTCCTTGGTCACTGTTCACTAAAAGCCATTCCAACAGATTAATGAGTAGCTGGACTGTAAAGCCAAGGAATCAGGAGCAGGTACAGCTGCAGCCAGAGAGTGTATGTCTCTTAAGCAGCTTGCACAAGTGTGTTTTAATATATCAGCTGGGCTCATAAGTGTCACCAAGGTAATTCAGCAAAGCCTTCATGTTCTCACTGTGTCCCTGCTGCTGTGAATTCAAAAGCCAGTGCCTACAGTGCCACTGAGAGCAGTGGGTTTGAAGGGCACCCTCCCAGGAGGTGGAAAGAGGGGACACCTTCCAGCCAGTGCTTTTGCTTTCATCCTGTGATGTTGAGGGCAACCATAAGTGGGATGCGAAAAGGGTGGGGAAGAGCGTGACAAAGGAATCATTAAGACAGAAGCACTGTAAACAGGGAGGTTTCAGGCAGATGGGTGGTTTATTTTCGTTCTAGCACTTTGGATTATTAAGGGGTGGGACTTCGAGCTGGGCGGCTTGGCTAAAAGGTTAGAGCAGTGCACTTGCAGGAGCACTTCACAAGACTGGCTTATAGTGTATCGGACAGGACTTGCATCGGCAACCTGACTGCTTTGCAGCTGACTGAATTCTTGGTGCAAGAAATCAGTGGTGGCAAGATTTGAAACAGACACGCTGGTCAACATGAGCACGGCAGGCAAAGTAAGCAAAAGCTTGTATTAGAAGTTTCTTTCCTGCAGCTAAGTAACGCGTTTTTAAATGCTGTTTCTTTGCAGGGACACCGTAAGTACTGGTGGTGTAGCGCAGATGAGAGTTTAGGAGCAAGCTGGTACAGAACAGTTGCCTTCACTTGCAGGCCACTGTACTCTCCTAGGAAATGGTTCGTTCTTCAAGGCAGTAATTTATTTCTCCTTTAAAACACTGAGTCAACATACGGGAACAGCACCAGAGTAAGAACAACCTCGCCCTAGGGTTAGCAAGCTGTTTAATCTCTAATCGGACAGTTTAAAATATGATACAATGTACTAAGTGTTCAGATCAATGTATTTTATCAGCTCTATCAGTTTCCACTCGGAGATCAACGGTTTAAACTATTTTTAGCTTCTTCATAATTCATATCAGCTTGTTTTCTAAAAAAAAAAAAAAAAAGACATACTGTTAATATTGTGTTAAATTTCAGGGTACAATTGTGCTGATGTTAGGACAGTCATTAAATTTGAGTATCTGTATAACAAGTCTGGAGCTTAAGTTAATGGCGACCAAAAGTATCACATGCAATGCAGTACTGAACCGGGACTGAAACAAGTATTGGCATCTTTGCTAGAAAGTAAGTGACAGGAGAGACGTAGGTTAATACCACTGCTGAAGTCGGTTTACGTTGCTTCTTGCACCGCCTGAGAGATGCTAACATGCACCCAGAGACACACAAGAGAGGGCAATGGACAGGAACCCAGAGATGGAAAACAACTGATGGCATGTACCTTGCTGGAATGTACCTTAAGAAAGTACCAGCATCGTTTGCTGTTACTGCCAGCTGTCTTCACTATTCTAAAACCAAATAAAACAACAGAAAAAAAAAATAATGCTCTTTTTAATTCTGAGATACTGCAAATGCAAAATTAATTGTAGTTCACTTGTAGGTAAATTCAGCAAGTTCAGTCCTCCACCCAGCCTTGGGCTGAGCATGATAAATGAAGTGTTGTGATGGAACTAACCTGCCTTGGTTTTGCTGTGTTTATCTTGGAGTAGTATGTGGTTACCGTGCAGTTTACGTCACCAAGCAGCATAATCCTTATGCTCTACGAAAGAGAGTGTTTCTACACTTACCCTCCCCCTACTGCAGTAACTTGTAAGGCTGGTAGAACACATGAGCAGAAAAAAACCCTGTGACTCCAGCTGGTGCTTGCCTTAATAGATGAAATGGGCGGTAGTGTGCTGTTGGTGCATCTGTGGGATCCTGTTATAGTCGATAAAAGTTCACAGGGACTCAAGCATCAGAACAATACATAGTTAACCAATGTCTAATTGTAGGAGAGATTTATTTGTTCTCAGCGATCCACAGTTCTTGGCTACTTTTGTTCTTATAAACACTACATGTGCTTTGCATGTGCAAGTTGTGAAATCATTCTTGTGCTATGTGGGATACAGTATAAATACATAAGCCCCTTTTTTCTTTTTTAAGTAAGCTTTCTAGAAAATGTGGCCCTTTAAAATGAGATCTTTGGCCTCACTTGTGAGTTTTTTACTAATTACGCTTGCATTTGACACATGAAACATTAAATTTAGTACAGACCTCTCTTGAGTCTGTCTTTTTCAAAGCACCATGCTCATTCCCACTTTGGGTTTGGCTGCTAAAAGTGCGCTATTTTATTTCTGATATTTAATGTTTCTTAGTAATTATTTTCTTTGTTACCAGTTGACAATTTGTTGATAATTAGACATCATTTCTACTTCAAAAGCTTTGATATTAAAAAGTTGCTTTATTTTTTTTCCCCTGAGAACTTTGCAGCACACTGGTGGTGGTGTCTCCATCCCAAGGTCCCAGTCACAGAGGATACTTACGCAAGTCCTAAACTTCTTGCACTGTGGACTCGATTCACCTCCATTTCCTTCCCAAGATAATGCCACCTGAACACTTGCAGTCAGTAGGACTTTAAATAGAGTGACTGACTAAGGACTTAATCATGTCACCCATAAGGGTGACAAGGAAAATCACATGCCAAGGCCTAAAGTTGTTTAAAGTCGATGGGGAGAGACCACCAAAGAACAGGAATGAATATGGGGTCAGAGGGGCCTCACTACCTTTGAATACACTAGGAGCTTGCAGTGTGGAAACTGGGGCTACCTTCTGTCTGAGAGCCTGGGATGAGGAGTGGACAACACTCCTCTCTCTTCTGAGTGCATTTTTCTCTCAGTGGCAGATGATCAGAGGAGCACAGAGGCCTGTTAGCACCTGGACAAAGTCTGCGGAGCCAATGGACAAACTCTAGTATAAAAGACAAAAAAGCTGTCTTAGGTGGGGTTAGCCCAATACCCAAGTTAAATATCCCTTTTGAGAAGCAAGGTACCTTAGCACAGATAATCTTGCACTAAAGGGACTGCTGCTGCTTCTTCAGAATTACCTCTGCAGAGTGCTACATCATTTTACATATGTGTCCTTTCAGCCACCACCTCATGCCTGAACTTGGGCTGTAATAAAAAGTTTATAAACCTGTATGAAGCTCTGAATTCCACTTTTAGCAATTTTAGTCAGTTCCCGACTGTCCTGGTTTCAGCTGGGATAGAGTTAATTTTCTTACTCATAGCTGGTATAGTGCTGTGTTTTGGATTTAGTATGAGAAAACTGTTGGTAACACTGATGTTTTAGTTGTTGCTAAGCACTGCTTATACTAAGTCAAGGACTTTTCAGCTTCCTATGCCCTGCCAACAAGGAGGTGCACAAGAGGCTGGGAGGGAGCATAGCCAGGACAACTGACCCAAAACTGGCCAAGGGGATTTTTCTACCATGTGACATCATGCTCAGTATGTAAACTGTGGGGAGCTGGCTGAGGGGCGAGGACTGCAGCTCAGGAACTGGCTGGGCATCAGTCAGCAGGTGGTGAGCAGCTGTATTGTGTATCACTTGTTTGGTGGTTTTTTTATCATTATTATTCCCTTCTTTTTCTGTCCTGTTAAACCATCTTTATCTCAACCTACTAATAAAACTTTTTTTTTTTCCTGTTCTCTCCCCCCATCCCAGTGGGGGTGCAGGGAGTGAGCGAGCAGCTATGTGGTGCTTAGTTGCCAGATGAAGTTAAACCAGCACACTGACACAGGCAGTTCTAGGCAATCCAGACTGTATCACAACCTGATATATGGCATCATTTACTCTGCCATCTCCAAGAAGACATAAATATACACCAGTAATCCAACACAGCAAAAATAGTCCTCCAAGGAAGTTAGAACCAGGGAAGGAACAATGAGGATGGGTAAGGTATCCAGTTATCCTGGAAGACTATTATACATGCTGCTGAACACTCCGTATGACAGAAATATGAACAAAGTCAGACACGATCTTGGGCAAGAGGGAAATGGGCTTACACTGTGCTTTGGTGTTGGCTTTTTTGTTGCGTTCTGGGTTTGAGGTTTTTTCCTGTAGTTTTCCCTCTCCTCCTCCAAATATGAACAGAAGTTTCACATGCACAAATGTAAGAATCTGTCTGTGTGGCGACTTGCAAATTCAACTGCCATTCCCTTTTTCTTTGCTCTGTTTTCAGGTTATTAAATGCAAAGCAGCAGTAATGTGGGAAGCCAATAAACCATTTTCTATTGAGGAAGTTGAAGTTGCCCCACCAAAAGCACAAGAAGTTCGCATAAAGGTACTAAAAATAAAATTTAAAACAGCTATCATTACTTGCATTCTATCTTCTTGTTTATCAGAATTATTTCTATAGATTTTGAGTATCCAGTTGGAAAACATTCCCTAGATGAGTAGTTACTGTTCAGTGAGCTCCTATGGGACATGCTGCTTCAGGTCCTAAATTTGACCATGAGGTTCTTTTTCAAAAAAAAACAAAAAGTTTTTCAGGGTTGGGTTTTTTGTTTACTAAAACACCTGTGCTTCTAATAGGCCCAAAAAATGAAAGTACAAGGCAAAAATCTGAATCTCCTATTAGCGTGGAGCATAAACTTCTGTTTTACTTTGAATCTGTGCTAGGAAATAGCTCAATAGGGCTGGGTGCTTCCTTTTTTAACTGGATATTGAGCATCTGTTACATTTCAGGAACTTTCTCAGTGGACTTCAGCAGCTGTTTCCATTTTAGAGCAGTTTCAAGTGTTACACAAGTGAGGAGAACCCTCTCATGGGGTTGACAACTCCATTTGTCAGAATAAAAGTTGTAAAGACATACCTGAGTGTTTCAAAAGAAATACTGCTGTGCTACCTGCAAGAAAAGGCAAAATGTGATATAAAATACTATATGTAGCCTAAATTTTTGTATATATAACATATACATATATTCTATATATAATTATGATGTAACTATATATAA
>NW_010529894.1:0-14873 GCF_000687285.1 Phaethon lepturus
CGGGCAGGCGGTGGGGGCTGCGCGGTCCCGGGCGCTGCCCGACGGGCAGAGCCGTGTTTTCCAGACATGCTCCAAAGGACAAAAATCCCACAGTCCCCTTTCGGGGCTTGCTTGGTCGCTGCTCAGTCTCCCTCCAGGTAGGGGAAGGCTGAGTCTGGGCCATGGGATTTTTGCCTTCTATTGTTACTCACTCTCAAAAAATATATGAATAAATCTATTCAGGTTGATTTGTATTTGTTTACCTCGGTGTTGGCTATGACCTGTGTTTTTGGGACCCACTTGGAATTGGGGCTTGCTGGAGGGTTTGGCTCACACCCCCAGGTGCGTACAAGGAGACAGAAGCGTGCGTTGTCGGTGACCAGCAGCGGGCAGGAACACGACTGACGGCACCTGCGTCGGGGTTGGGCCCCAGTGTTGGTGCCGACCTGTTTGTCGTCAATGTTCTGAGGCTTTCTCGTACACAAGCACCTACGTACTCTCTCTCTCTATATATATATATACAGACATACAGATATATGTATTTTTGATATACATATGTATGTATGTACATGTATATCCATACGTAAAAATGTATAGATAGGCCACACAATTCCAGACCTCTGAAAACACAGGCAGCTTTAATTAATAAAGTCTTGCACTTTTAGCTTATTTGTGTATATAAGCTAAAGCCTGGTGGGTATAATCAGGCTGGTTTGACAAACACGGTGAAAAGTTACTGTATATATTGTATATACTCCATGTAAATAAAGAAAAGAAAGAAGAAAAAAATCTTAGAATAGAGTATAAATCTTGGTTTATTTTATATGATGTTGAATATAGATACATTTATAAATGTTACTATTCTTAGAAGTATTTTGTAATGGGAAAAAGGAAAAAAGGAAGTGTCTTATGAAGATGAACAGTAAAGATTTTATTCTTGTCTTGAATCTATGATGTCCCTGCACAGCTCCATTGACTGGGAGCCTCTGCATTTTGACAAGCTTTAAACAGATTGTACATAGTATTTAAAAAAAAAAAAAGGAAAAAATAAAATAATACTTGTAAGACCTCTTACACAATACGTGCTGTTGTTATTCCTTGGGTGGTGTGGGTCCGTTAGGGATCAGAATCTGCTCCTTGCTCTCCGGGAGGCACAAGAGCAGCAGCTATCACGTATAGACACGTATAAGCAGCTGAAGGGATGGGGCTCAGGATGGAGACTGGGATTTCCATGACCAGTGCCAGAAGCAATAGGGGCAACACATAAATTAGAAAGAACAAGACATGAGAGTCGGTGTAGACACGTCTGCACACTGTAAATGTTTTAATTTGGATGCCAAAAACAAGTAACGATACTCTTCCTGGGCTAACTTGCCATCTTGGCCCTGAAGGAAGCGCAGGCTGCACACAAGGCTAAGCTAGTCCCAGGCATCAAAATCTGGGTCTCCTCTTCACTTTTTCTCCACTTCCGGGGAGGCTGGTGTCCTAGCATGGTTTTTGGCTTGGCCCTTGCTTTGGAAAGCACCGACTAAACATCACAGAATCACAGAACCACAGCATCATTAAGGTTGGAAAAGACCTTCAAGATCATTAAGTCCAACCGTTAACCCAACACCACCATGCCCACTAAACCATGTCCCAAAGGGCCACGTCCACACATTTCTTGAACACATGGCTTTAACATGACCAACGCTCTTGAGGGAGCTTCTGAAATAGTCCATCATGAGAAATAATAGTGCCTCAAACACAGGTATTTTTTTTTCTTAAGTGGAACAAGTTTTTATTTAACACCCCATTTGTCTTACAGTACTTCTGCATACAATACATTGTATAAAAAGCCAACCTGCCAACACAAACATGTGTTGCCTTCTTGGTAAAGTGACAAAGCTATAGCCGAAAAGACAAAATAGCCTATTTTAATGGAAACAAACTGGAATACTTCTTGTTTTAGTTCAGATAGATAACAACTGCAATCGCAATCAAGAACCTTGTATGGTAAAACTAGATGAGAAACTGCTAATAAAAATCAACACGCAGCTATTTCTTAGCCATGATGGTAGCAAATTCTAATTTTAGAAATGACATTATTATCTAGCCATTGGAGTGATAAACAAGTAAGTGGCTTGATTTAGGAATGGACAGAAACACAGAGTGCTTTTTATGACTCACAGGGCAGCGACCATTTCCGTGTCCTGGGAAATGCTGCCAGATGAACGACAAGCAGCTCTCCCCTACAGTGAAAAGGGCTCCTATTTTCATTACTATTAGTTGAGCCATTCCCTCACCTCGTGTGTTCAAGCCCCGAACCCGGCGCACCGAGAGGTCAAGCAGGCAGCTCCTCGTGGGGGTCAGGGCTGCCACCACTCGCCCGGAGCACCGGGGACGGCGACCGAGGGAACGTCGCAGCTCTGCTGGCCATTCCCCCTGGGCTAACAATTACATTCGACAAAAGGCATCTCATGTGCATAGCAACAACCATAACGGCCTAGCCACTAGGAAGGACTGTGCCGCGTATGCCGACAGCCACCGAGAACGTTCCAGAGTAAATACCCACAGCATAGCTGCCAAGTCACGCTGGTAACGCTGCAGCAGGTAAGTGCAATTTTCAAACTGTATACACAGCATCACTAGTTTTAGCAATCTATATCCTACCTACAGCTGTCTATTTTGTACTGATGATGATTCGTTTATTTCCTATGACTGAACTAAAAAAATAAAGACAGATAACTTCATCAAAACTGTTACAGAAAAAAAATAACATAGGTGAAATGACACATCAGTACTCACTTAACCACGCTGCTTCCTGTTCCTGAATGAACTGTTCAAAGTTCAAAAACACTTCTGAAAACTTCCAAGTTACAATTTGAACGGAAAGTCCCTGTTTGGGAAGTAGCTGAGTAATTCTGGGTCAGACGCTCTGCAACTGCCAGGTCCTTGCTAGCACTTCTGCTAATGCCCAGCTACGCGTGGCAGCTGACCTGCAACAGAAGCGTGCGCACTCACAGCGTCTGAACGCAATCTGATGTGAATCTGGGTTCATCTTTGCATCACCACGAACTTCAGGCGGCCAAAAAGCTGTACCGCATGGGGATCTCTGTCCCTGGCTATGCAGGGCTTTAAAGTCAAGGCAAAAAAGTCAAGTCCCTTTGGGACTGAAGAGAAGGAAAGAGCTTCTATTGCTCTAGCTCCCCCAGTCCCAACTAAGCTTGCGTATATTTGTTAGCCAGCCTGCCTCCACAACCGGAAAGGGAAGGAAAGGAGCTAGACACCAACTCCGGAGTTACTCTGTCACGAGCAAAGCACAGGTGTCCCTCAATGTTACGGCACGCTGTGGAAGGAGCCCAGCAAACACCTCTGGGCCAGGCTCCTTGGGAATAGCCGGCATTTGCTACGTCTCCCCAAAGGATCAGCCTGCGATCCACAGGCTCCACCAGGAAGAACCTGCCAGTTTAGGCAGGTGCGCGAGTGCTGGCAGCCTGCTGGAAGCGACCTCCACCCTCCGTCCCGCTGAGGCGGGATGCCTGGCCACTCTGACTAGTCTCGCTGGATCTGCCAGGATCCGTGTATTACAGGAACGAGTTAAAGAATTTACCCTTCTGGGAAAAAATATAAACAAACTGAACAGAAAAAATCCATGCAGTTAATAAAAGTTAGTGTTCCCCTACATATCTCAACTTCTCACCTTAAATCAATTTTTATATATATATATGCTGGTAATCTCTCTTTATAGAAAAATATGATAGCTGATAAGAGCTACTACATAACTGCAATGGCTCTACAGTCTCCCGGATTGACACGAGTAGAATGGCATTTTAAAAAGGTGCTCAGTTTTGCATGAGCAAACCAAGTAATGTCACACAGCTGTTACATTTTGCAGGTTCCTTCAGTACAGTCTTCTGTACTTAGCTCTTAACATCTTGGCTCTCAACCAAAAAATGTCATTGAGTTTTAAAACTTTCATATCTCTGTGCTACCTTGCTTAGCAAATAGATCATAGCTTTGAATACTTCCTAAAATTAACAGTATCCATCATAAACCTAGAAAAGCTTTTTGGATGGGCAGCTGCATCTATTTGTTTTCATGGGGCTCCATTAATTTTAGCACAGCTATTTGCAGAAAAATTACTCACTGAGCAAACCTTATCTAAGTACGTCCTGGACTAGAACAACAATATCATCTGCTTTGTATTTCTAAAACAACATTAGGAAAACAGTGAGTAAATACATTTTAAAAGTAACACAGTGTTGCCCAACTTTGCCTCAGAAACATATGAATGGACAAATTAGTTTTTATATTTTATGCATAAAAATACAAATCGGTATTATATTGTATCAAGTGTAATTACTTTGAGAAGGTTTCAGAAAAAAGCTTCCTCATTTCTCACATATATGATATAGTTTTTGGAGTTACTGTTCATTCAACAAAACTTTATTTTACATTAATACCTGAGAGTATGGGGGAAAGTAGAAGGAATAATTCATAAGTTAATTGCTCCTGATCAAAACTGTATTCTTTAGAAGCAGCGTGGGAATTTTAACACCAATTGCAATGATGGTATTTCACCAAGTGCTTGTAACACAAGCCGGAATTTCATTTTATTCTTCATTCATATTAGTATTGCAAGAAAAGCCTCAGTGAACTATACTATCCCCATTCTGCTTCTTTACAAAAAACATGCACCGTATAAAAATAATGCTGCTCTGCAGAGAAAGACTGTCATGCAGGCTTTAGAAACAGCCATTTTTAACTATTTGAGCACAGTTTACTTTGTTGTTGTTGTTAAAATACAAGCTCTTCCCCTCTTTCTCTAAACCCATTCTAGCACCAGCTACCAAAGGTTCAAGGTCAACATTTACCAGCATTAATGCTCTCAGAGCTTGCCTCCTCCACAGGATCTTTACTTTTTATATATTAAAAATTTCAAGTCAGATTCCAGAGGATTTTCTTGTTGCCATGAATCCTGCCAGATAGATAGAAAATACTACAGCAGCAATAATCCAGAGAGCTATAGAAAAGAAAGAACAATTACTAGGTTGAGGTATGGACTTGGGGTGGCAAAGCAGCAACTGCAATCTGTCCCTAGCAGTTCAATAGGCAGCATTCAGCTAACTATGAAGCAGCTAAAGATGGTCTGTGCTTGGGCTTTCTGAACACAAGCAAAAACTATACATTCCATCAACATGCTCCTAAGAAGCCAACAATGGCTCCTCTTGCAAGATGAATGACAACCACCACATGGTAAGAGAGATTTAGCCACCGCTTTCCCTTGATTTCGACAATCTATACTAGCTTTTGCACCCGTGTGCAGCCTGGGTGACCAAACAAACTTCCATCCTTTTCACCTGTATTTTAGGAGGATTGGTATGAAAATGGGGAAGAGAACTCCTATATAAGCTGAGAAAGAAAAGCAGGAAACCAGTTGTTTGTTGCAAAAACTGAGACGTGGGCTGGGAGAATGCAGTCTGCAAACTGCCAACGAGGGAGTGGCATCTGCAGGAGCCCATGGCCATCGGTAACACCAACGTAGAGGAACTGCAAGCAGGGCAACTTTCTTCTCTAACCTCATGACCTTGTGCCTACTATAGCTGCTATTCTTATTCTTCACCCTACTTTGACCCCAATCCACATGCAAGTTTGGAAATAACTAATTAAACTAACCTGGAAGACAACCTCTAAGCTGTCAATACTTCTTTTAAGTGAAAATGGCTGGAAGTCATTCCTTTTATCACAGTAATAGAAATGAACCCGGAGAGCTCACACTATAATAAGCTGTCATTCAGATAGGTTTGCAACAGGTCACATCCAGTATTTCTAAGCAATGTTGCATATTTTAATAACATGGTAAAGACAGTTTATTATTCAGTCCTTTTTTTGGAGTGAAACTTAGGAACAATGCAAGAAAGTGATTGTGCTTCAAACTATTTTTATTTACATTACATACCAGTAATCTGATATTTAAAGCTAACTCTTCAGACTTCATTCCCTATGTAAACACCAGACTCAATTTCCATAGTAACAACCTTCATTTGCAAGCGCTTTATGTGGTTAATTCAGAATCAAAGGTAAAGAAAATTACACTCTGGTTCTCGCTTTAAGTTGTAAATTTTTAGCACTCTCTATTTTAACTTTTATGTCATGAGGTTTCTCAAAAAATCGCACAAAAGCTGGTTCATTCAATAAGGATGCCAGAATCTGTTCAAAGGCAAAAGACCATTCGTGGTTCCCTCTCAAGCTCTGTGCTTTACTGCCGTCAGTCTGCTCAGAGCTGCCTTCCTCCTGCCCCTTTCTGGGCATTTCAGTAGGCACTTCCGTAACAGCAACTGGACTTCTGACTGGTGATGTGGGACTCTGCAGTCTTCTCCCAACTTCTTCCGTTTTCGGCGGGCGGCTGGTAACCACCGCTATAGCCCGATACAACAGTTCCTCCTCAGCATCCCCATGGAACAGATTGTACAGAGTTTTTGAGAACTGGATGAACTGAGACTACAGAGAGATATAGAGGAGACTATTCAGAGAACAGCAACACAACTGACCTGTTTCACTACACTTTGTGATCTCACTCCAGTGCCTGCTGCTGCTGGGCACTTGGTACAACTGCTCTAATGATAATACGGGCACAGACTAGCCCGGACAAACTTAAGTGTGTCTGAAAGTCCCTCTCTTCATAAGCTTACAGTTACAGCAGTTAAAAAACCCCCACAGTCTAATGATTAATGTGAAATGCTGATATTTAAGGGATCCTACAAATCCTTTAGAAAACTACTAATAGGACTTAAAGGCTAAACAGCAGTCAAAAATAGGCTTAAGTAAGATTCAGACAGTTTACCTGATTCATTCTTGGCAAATCCTTAATGTTTTCTTCTTTTTTAAGAAGTTCATCTTGCCATTGCTTCAGATATGCCTGAATATCAACCTTCCCCTTCCCTACTTGACAAAAAGAAAAAGAAAGAGAAAAAAAGACAAAAAAAAGAAAAAGACGTGAACAAACAAGAACTAAGAGTTTCCCCTGAGGGATGATGAGCAAATGAACTGGCATCCTCAGTGTCATTCCTTCTCGACAGAGAGGTGCAGCCAAGGACTAAACGGGATCAGAGTTTACACTACCCTCTCACCCCTCAGGACTATATAAAGTATATAGTTAAATCCACTTATAAAAGTGGATATAATGTTAGCACTACACTAGATATGACGTTACTCAGTATACTTTGTCACCACACACTTTCCCAGCTGTACTGCCCCAAAAGACACTAGTTACCAAATGTGTCTCCAGGGTTATTTACCTTTTTCTGGACTGCTCTTCAAAGAATCACTTTCAAGACTATCCCCAACAGATGAAACTACAGTTTAGGAGGAGAAAAAGAAGAAAGTGTTATTTATTTGAGGAAGGAGGACCAATGGTTCATTTCCTTTTAACAAAAATTCCTTCCTTAAGGAGCAAGACCATCACCAATCCCTATGTTCCCAACACAGATTAGGACAAGAAGAAACCACATGGTAAGTTTTGGGTACTTTCTATAAAAATAGAAGCCATCATCAGGCTGGAGATCACACAAGAAACTGCAATCGGTTATATCAAGCAGATAATCTTCATAATGTTCATGGCCCATGTCTTTAACAGTGGTGAGAACAGTACCCATATATTACAGACAAGGTACTTTTGGTTAATTTTTAAAAATCAAAAACGATCTGTCTTCACTTCACAAACAAGTGAAACTGCACAGCTTTCCAAACAGAGTATCTTATCAACTCCATAAATTTAGACACCCCCCCCCCCCCACTTTTTTCGGCTTACTGGGTTTAAAATGGAAGGAAAGGGCTTTGAAACACTTGCTTATATGCCTCAAAATAATTATGGATTTGGATGTTTTGTTTATTGAGGTAGGAAATATCACCCCTTAATGCAAAAGTGAAATGGCCGTCACTTCAACAACCACTGCAACAGGTTGCCTATTATGCTGAAAAATGCTGACCAGATACACTCCTCTATTTCCATATAAACACCCGCGGCCTTTGAATACAGTCATCAAACTAGCTCTCCACAAATTCTGCACTACTTTATGAAAATGTAACTATCTACAGAAGATCTTCGCAGAGGATTCTTGTTAACAGTGGCATGATTTACTGGATTTACTAGCTTTCAGAAGACAGCTCCCCATTTTTCACCACTAAGATAATTAATAGATTCCTTCTAATATTCTGCAGGCAAAGCCTCACACTGGAGCTTACCACTGAGTTGGCTGAAGTGGATCAGTTCTTCTTTTGAAAGATCACCACCTTTGGAAGGGCTTAGAGATTCTACTTCAGTAAAAGCTGCAACAGATAAATGAATAAAGTGGTTTTGGGGCTTTCAAGAATTACCAAAGCAGTGATAAAAAGCAAAAGCTTTGTACAGACAAATGGTCCCTATGAAGAGAAATGGTACTGGAGCAAATTAAGTACTTCTCAAAGAATACATGACCCTGGAAGAAATATACATCTGTATTACAGCTATCAGACTGTACTGTAGCCAGGATTGGTGATAACAAGAAAAAAAATAAAGCTAAGACAAGAAAAACATGCAAATACGATAAAAGCCAGGAACAGCCCTCCCCAAATGCCACCATCTCTCGCTTACCTGGAGGGATGTGCAACTTAAAAAGAAGCTTGAGTTTGTCGGTGAAACTTCCATTATACATGGTATCTGTTAGAGGAAAGAGGCAACAGTCTGTTGAACTGGACCAAACTTTAAAACACCCTCTTAAACTAAACAAATACAACCCAGGAATGTTGGAACTGGACATATGTCCTACCTTACATGGAATATAATTAGAGATGAAGCTTTAGTCAGGCAGCATCACCTGCAGCCAAGCTGGGGGTTTGCCTACACTAAGGACAGAACACTAATAACGTCTGTGACTTAGTAAAATGAAACTACAGCACCAAAGAAATATAGGACTGATGTCTTCTCAATATTTTCCCTTAAACTTTTGCTTCCTGAACAGTACCACTTCCAAAACAAGATGAAAGGGACACAGTAGTAAGTCAAGAAAACTTTCAGTTCCCCAGAGATATAAGGCATTGGTCATCTTGCACGATCTGTGTATGACATGGCTTAGTATGAGGAAGCATTTGTCATCAACCAAACAGGCTGGGTAATGAGATCATACCATTTCCTAATTTTCTGATACTTTGATGGTAAAGCCATATTTAAATCTCAAATAGGAGATTAGTCTCCAGGGGATTAACGTCTCAGAAAAGTTACTAGTTTGTAAAGCCTTGTGTTAGCTATTTCATGGTGAAATACAGACCAGAAAATGAGAGCACAGTTCTGTAGGTTAAAGCCTTTATCATTCACCTAAACAGTGTAGCTCCCACTCTCAAGCTTATAAGTACACTTTGAGTATTTGGCTTGCCATTTAAACAGTCTTTGCATTTAATGTCACATGATAAAAATCAAACTAGTTGTCCCTAGGTTAAGAAGCTAGTCCCCTTAGGCTCTTTATATAGTGTATGGAAGGTGATCCTAGGTAATACCAGGACTACTCCTAAGATGGAGTTCCCTTGTGAATGTGCTACATATATGTGTTGTTCTCATACCAAGAACACCGGCAAATTGTTTGAAGTTTATAAGGCAATCGGAGCTCTCATCTATCAGTCTGAATGTCCAGCATGCAAGTGAGTCTCTGTTTGCACAGTGTGACCAGGGGCTCAAGAGATGACAGAGAACCCTGAATTGCTGGCAATCGATCCGATACTGGTCAAGATATGGCAGACTGGCATCATGATGTTGCAAGACAGGACTATTTACATTCCAATAACAAGAAAGAAAGTGCTCCTTCTGCAAAGGAAAAATAAAATGTTAGATTTTCTGAAACAATAACTCTATCTGGGTGAAAGATGTGGGAAGTTAATGATGCAATTTGATTTAAAGCTGATATGTAAAACATATGTTGAATCTAGATTTTACCTCAATTTGTTAAAACCGTTTCACACCCAAAACACAGTCCACCATTGAAACGGATGTTTGGAAAGTGAGGAAAATGGCGCATTACCTTGAATAATTCATAAAGCTCTTCAAGATCACTAGGACTGAATTTTACATCCTGGGACACAACACGTAGCTGAAACAAAATTAAGAGAAAATTAATTAATGAGTCTTCCCTCTTTGGAATAACCCTGTAGAATAAAGTTATTGAAGATTTAACCTTACATTAAAAGACAGTGTTTGAATATTCCAGGTTTTGGCAAACAGAATTTCTTTTTAAAAGCAATCAGAAGATTATACACTGAAAGAAATAATTTCTCAAAAAAAAAAGCAGCTTATAGCTAGTCACATTACTTGCATACATGGAGCCTACACTACAAAGCCCAGGAGATAAAACTCAATTATTTATAATGATATAATATATAGCTTCCTTTATAATGGGCAAAGGCATATTCAGCTCTCAACAGTGAAGCTTAATCCTCATTTTTTAAATTTAAAAAAAATATAAATTGTTCACGTATTTTTAAAACAAAGTTAGCTACAAGACCAGGTTCCATCTTCACAATATGTATGTTTTGTAAAATGAAATACCACAGTTATCATCTTAGCACAACAAACAGCATTTACTATCAGTTGCTATAAGCCACATTTACTACAGAAGGAGGCACTGCTTGTTACATAGACTACTATTATCATCAGTTATTGGAAATAAGCCACTGAAGAAAACAGGCAATTGAAGGAGGCCCCTTGCAACCACCACCTTCATTCAGGAGTCTGAACATCAAAGGATGATACTGGCAGCTGAAGAGCTACCACACCATGCATGCATTACCAGACATCCACACACGCCACAGGCAAAAAGCAACCTTTGTTGAATGCAGTACAATAATCTCTTCAGTGACATTTGGGATTGCTTCCCAGAGTAAAAACGCAGGTGATTGTTCTACTGTAGCACTGTGGACATTTTACAGTGCTCTATGCCTCTGAGAGAAATGCATTAAGAATTTAACAACAGCAGGCAGAAATATAGGTCAGCCTATTCAATCAAGGCAAAGCGTCAGAGGTACGCCAGCCTTTAGAAGATGTCTGCGATGGTGTTACTTGACCAGAAGGTCATGCTGTGATTCACAGACTGAAAATGTCACAGGCCAAACTTCACTTAACAGACAGCCTGCAGTCGAGAGGGATTTCAGCATAAAATTATGTATTTGGCCCTAGAAAATGTACCTCTTCTCAGAATTTTCCAAAAGGGAACCAGTTTTATCAGAGAGGAGGGTTTAGTTCTTCCAGGTAACTCACCACATTCTGCTTGGTCATAGCTTCTAACATCTGGATCACATAAAGCCTGTTCCTGCAGCGCATGCTCTCAACATCCTCATATCGAATATCACCGTATCTCTAAGAAGAAAAGCATCGTTCCATGAAATCAACTGTTGCTAGACACATCTATTTTTGTCTTTCTTGCATCCAAGTACAATACAGGTATGGACACAAAGGAAGATCCCAGAAACTCTAAGCACTAACATTCTCCCTAAACAGTGCAACTTTTAAAAGGGCAGATGTTTCAAAGAGTGATCGAGAAAGAAGAAACCAGAGTAGTTTGCTGTGTGGGAAGACAAAGGAAGGGATTTTACCACGTGTCGGCTCTGTATCCAACTGTGCTATCACATGGTGACTACTACTGCAGGGTAGCAAAGTCTGAGATGTATATGTTGCCAGAGCTTGAAGTTCACCCTCGTGAACTTTAGAAATTGGCTGAAGTAATTACTGAAACATTCCTAGCTACCTCTGGAATTTCTGAAGGACAGGAAAGGTATCTGAGCATTGGAGTAGAATAAATACATTTACCTTTGAAGAAAAGTGAGATAGTAGGCAAAAACTATAAACAAATTCCAGAGAAACCATGGAACAAATTATTAAGCAATTAAAACCTAAATAGAAACAGATAAGATAAATCAAAACGGGCCAACATTCTTTATTAAGATCATGTCAAATCCATTTAATTTCCTCCCACGGGGAAATTCAGTCTAGTGTGTAGAACTGAAACAGCAGATAGGATACATCTTCTGTAAGGTTTTTGACACTCTCCAGCAACGCACGCAACCAGGAAGCCATAACCATAATCACTCTAATAACAAACTTTGAGAACAAAGGAGCGATAAATGACCAAACGAGGCAGGACTTCCAGCAGATTCTCTGCCATGTGTTTTGTTCCCATTTTTGGCAATGCACTTTAAATAAGGTATGAAAAACTGCAACACAGTCATAAAGAGTCTGAGCACATAAGCTTTGACAAAAGGCTAGAGGAACTCGTGTTGAATCTAGAAAAAGAAAAGATCAGAGTTGAAAGGGTAAATGATGAACAACAACCACCTATATAGCAACAAGGAATTGCAGTGAAAACTGCCATTTACTATCCTCAGTAGTGCTTTATGAGCATCCAAGAGGAGCTGGACTGGATATCAGGGTATTTTCTGACAAGGGCAGAGAAATCCTACGAAGGGCTAAAGTTTTTGCAGATTCTCTTTTGTTGAAGAGTTTTAACAACATTACACATTTTTCAAGGAAGATCTGGGTGTATGCTGGACAGGGAGCTGAACTGGATGACCTGTGGAGTTCTCGTCCAGAACTGTATTTCTATGTTCCTGTGAAGACCACTACCAGCATACTTCTGACTTGGAACAAAGAGGAAGCAGAGAGAAATTGCATTGCTGAATCATAACTCATTCACTGGTCTGGCTTCTGGGCACTGATATTGTGCAATGGTCTCAGTAAGAATATAAACAAGATGTATAATCTAACTCTGAATTAGTGTGCTGTGATAAAATGTTACACGTTCTTCCATTCACTAGTTAAACATGACTTCTTCATACGTGATTAGACTGCCAAACAATGAGTCTTGCATTTGTGCCTGAGTCACAAAGGCATGAAACTGAACATCATTTTAAAATTCAACTCCGTATCTTTTCACTTAATCTCATTTATCTTGTGAACATCTATGCGAAGCAACAGTACCGCAAAGAACATCTCTGTTCACTTATTCATGATTTGTAACTAGACCTATCTGCAGAATGACAACTGTCCATTGCAACAATCTTCCCATTTTGAAATTTGTTTTATTTTATTCCCACAGTGATAAAGTAAACCCCTTCACCGGAACAGAACTGTGTTGAAATTAACTGTCTGGTCAAAATGGGAAGCTGGAAATCGACTCTCACTTTGTATCAGCAGTTCTCAAACAAGGGGTTGTGACACTTCCCAGCACTGAAGAAATTCAGTTTTGACTGAAGATAAAAATTTGCATCCAAAAAAGGGGCTATGAGATAGAAACAGGAATATGGACCTAGGAAGAGGGCTGTCAACTTGGAAGTGGGCGATTCAGGTTCAAGGATCTGCCCAAATCAATCTTCAAAAGCCATAACAAATCAGAGCCTATTGCTTCGGTTCAGTCACCTGCCTGCAAAGGCAGGGGTAGAAGAAAGGGAGTTTCTTTTACTTTGTTATTCAGTAAGGATTCCATCTCTGTGAAACCTTCAGCTTACACTTCAGAATGCAATATACAAAGCTTCATTATTTACCATCTTTGCTCTTTATTCTGCAAGTATTCATCCTCACTATGAGATCTCACCATGACAAGACAGATCCATAATAATTTGCAACTCTTCTTACAAGAATCTTAAAGTGTTTTATTAATGTGATTCTTCAGTATAACATTCTTGTAAAACAACGGTGATAGCAGTAGTACAGACTTTTTATACGATTAGCCCAGTGTTATAAAGACACTTCAAGAGAACTTGAATTTCTCGTTATTGTCTTTGTTCACCCCACTAAAGGCAAAGTCCTCTTCCCAGTAAAAAAAAATCAAGAGACAGTTCCTAAATAATACAAATTACAGTTAGTTTAGCTTTTCTGAGTCAAGGCCAGGACATTTTTCCAAAAGACATGTATTGTGGATCTTTCACTAGACACATATGACTGAGAATCAGAAAAGAAAAAAAAAAAAGTATTATATAGGTAAAAGAAACCAGCTAATAGAAAAAACAAAATGTGAAGAAATCTTTTCTCTCAGCTTGCCTTTCACTTCAGGTGGGCTGAGCAGAAACCCATCTACAAATGCATTAATACCCTGATACAAATCATGCCAAGGAAGGAAACACCTCATGACAATCTGAGGACAAATGGAGGAGAAGCTAGACCTATTTCCTTCCCAGTGCAGAGCTGCAAAGTTAGATGTTGCAGAAATCAAACTTGCAAATTGAAAGAAAGTACTAAAAGATCATAACTGATCTTCCTTATCCAACACATCTCTAACCAGTCATTTAACCCACACAATAAACTACTCAAGTACACAGTTTCCTGCATACGTTGTTTATGTCAAATGCTACCACTATCTGCAATATGCAAATTAGTAAATGCAAGGGCTGTTTCTGCTGTACTTTGTCATTTAGTTGACGTACTAATAAAGTGATTGAGCGATAGCAATACATGACCTGTGATGAACCTAGGGAACTCCACTCAGGACTCCACTCAGGACAGCCCAGCAAGCACATTTCAGGCAGTTAAAAAAACCAAAACAATATAAAAACAAACCTGTCCCATACCCTATAAGGTTTCCAGTGAGGCTCAACAAAATACAGAGCCCAATTTCTACCAATCTAGACAGATTTTCTGCTCTAGTTTGTACAGTGCAGCTGCATTATTTTTAAGGTAACCCATGCAACGTAAACACTGCATGGGATGTGAAAACATACCGACAAGAACACATACTTCATTTGACTCTCGAATCAAATCAGTAATGTCCACTTTTGGATGGTCACTCTTTGTGTCACTGAGGTTGGAGCCCTGCTGCACAGCTGGAGGCAAAGGACTGTCTTTGTTAGTGACACTGTCAAAAAATCTGCACAAAGCAAACACATGAGAAATCAGCAGG
>NW_010529894.1:14904-31030 GCF_000687285.1 Phaethon lepturus
ATAACATCAGCATCTGCTTAAGAAAAAGTGCGCAGAGAATGGCAAATAGCAAAGAATATCAATATGAGTAGCACAAATACATTGTAATAGTAACAAAGATATGCAAACATGGGAACTGGCTACCCAGAGAAGGCTGCAGAGCTTCTAGCCTTGGGAGTTTTTAAGACCCAGCTAGACAATAACATGGCTGATGTGATCTAGTGCTTGCAGTAATCCTCTTCTGAGTGGGAAATTAAGACTACAGACTTGCCAAGGTCCCTTCCACTCTGCATTCCCCGGTTCTCTAATCCGTCTAGCAAGGTTGTACTACATAACTGGGAGAGAGGAAAAGAGGCTTGTCCTGAACTGTGACCGAGGCAATCTTAATTCCCTCAGATGCATAAGCCAAGACACACCTGATCTGCACCTATTCATCATACCTACATAACCAGCCTAAACAGATCCACCATGGAGGCTGGCCAATTCCTTTGCCAACATCAAGGAACACAGTATCTATGGACTGATAGCTTCCTTTTTCTTGAGGAGAAGCAAACTACTGTAATGATTTTTTTAAATACACCAGCACGCTGCAGGCTGGATTAACTGTGCAACAGAAGTGTTACAGCCAGGTAAAATGTTGAAAGCAAGGGTTCAAAAGGAGTTCATAATAATCACCAAAATCTTGGGTGTCAAGTGGAAACAGCAGCTTGTTTAGTTCAAGCGAAAATTAAAATTTCACCACATCTCGATTTTAAATTTTAATATACTTAAATTGGGTGAATGTCCTCTTACTGTTAGGTTTTTTAAGTGTTAAATATTTAAATGAGTACAGCTAGGTTTTAGAATAAATACCAGGCTGTATAGTCTCGTATAATAACACTCTCCTCATAAATTCTGTAGCTCCTACCCTATTCAAGCATGCAACATTTAGAAGCCTTATTAAAAGGAAATTCTTATTATCAGTTCTTAACAGTCATAATTTGGTTTCTCCTATAGCACAGTCATTTTGCTGTTTTAATACTCCACGATACACAATCACAGCAGCAAGAACAGAATTTAGGTCAGTTGTGAAGCAAAAACTGTGCAAGTTTTGTTTGCAATACATCAGTTTAAGATGCACGTTATACTGCATATTTGAATTTATTCTTCAACTGCTAATATAGAACAAACACCTGGTCATGATTGTCCTCATTGCATTTTTTTGGTCTTATTTCTGTTTTAAGCTGTCAGCAGCAGAGAAAGCAGTAGCCTAAACTACAAGAACTGAGCTGTAGAATGTGTTGTCAGTAAGTTGACGCCTGAACTGTTCAAAACAGTCTTAGTGTGCTCCAGATTACCTCATCATTAAGAAAAGCCACCTTCTATAAGTCATATGAATTCCAGGCAAAAAACACATCGCTTTTTATTTTAAAATACACAAATGGCACTGGTTATAGAAGAACTTTAACGGAGGATGGGATTTTCAGAGGATCCAGGCACACTTTAGAGCCACCCCTTCCAGAATTTTGGCCTGAGATGAACACTTAATTCCTCTGAAGCCTTTGCAAATCTTGGGACATGTCTTCAAAGCTGCCCCAGAATGACTTGGCTATTTGTAATTATAGCAGCTGCTATGCAGCCCCTAAGAATAACAGTTACACTTATACCTGTTGAGAACAGTGACTGCTTCTGCATCATCCTTGCAAGTCAGCAACTTCTCCATGTTGTATTCCAGCACTGCGAGACCCAGCTGCAAGATTGCCTTTATTCCATCATAGAAGAAACAGTCCACCACATTGACTGCACTTTCAATAGGCAGCACGCTGATAAAAAGGGTAAGGAACCAGGAGAGAGAGACCGAGGAGAAAAAAGTCATGTCCGTCATGTGGTCTGTCAACTGAGGCAGATGAACTCTGATGAGCTCCTCAAACACTGCCTGATCTACCAAGGCACCTGCAGGGAAAGGATAACAAAACCACCACCCAAGTCTTAATACAGAGAAGCATACTTTTCTCAGAGCACCGGCCAGAAATAAAGTTCCTGTTCTCATGCAACTTTGTTGTAAAAGCAAACGCAGGCCTAGCTGCACGGAACCATTGGCTTCATCCCCTACGCTGGAAGCTATGCACTCTGTGCATGGGTCCAGAGCCTTGCTGCATGCCATAAAGCACTTTTGTGGTGCGTGGCTACTTCCAGTGATTCTCCTGATAGCAGATACACACTCTCTGCAGTTAGAGAGAAGCTTCACATACGATTTTCCTTCTAGCATATATACCTGCAAGTACTGAGTATGAGATCAAAGACTAAGTCTGGACCTGAAGTAACTATTTTTCCTTTATTTAAGCTGACTAAGTTTCAAATAAATAGTATGAATTGCAGTTATAATTCCAAAAGAACAGTATAATAGTCTAATTGGCTACTCCATGAGTAGTTATGCCTAGAGTAATGACAATATCTGAAAATCATATCCATTGCTGCTTAAGGAGGAGTCTTGGGATGTTCTCTGTAACTTCCATTTTTATTTCACAATACTGAACCAAATACAACAGTTTCTCTCCACTGTTCAGCCTTCAGCTCATTCCTCACATTTGTTCTTAATGAATAATCATTTACATTCAGTTCTAGATAGCTAAAAAGACAGACGGATGTTACCAATGATTCGACGATTGAAATAATCGGGTAGCATCCTTTCACACACAGCAACCAAAAGCCAGAATGCTTCCTCCTCTTTAGCATACAGCAGAAGTACTGATGTCAAAATATTCATTGCCTGTAACATTTAAACAGGAAAGGAAGCATTTACAACGAAAGATGGTGAAAACACAACTGTTGTCATTTGTTAAAATTTACATTTCAGAAAGCACTTTACAGCTTGTTTTTAGAGTGCTAGGATAACCTACAGCCATACCCAGTATAAGACTTTTATCTCTATATTATTAACTACAGAGCGTAGTATTTAAACTGCATAAAAATATTTTAAAGTGCTAGAAGTCTAGTAAGAATGCAAAGGTATATAGGAAGTGGCCATGACAGCATTTATCAACAAATTCGAGTACAATGTAAAAACTCATGTTACATACTGGGATCAAATAAACAAAGTGAACCACCGAGCAAGAAACCATTACACACTTATGTGATTTATTTTATGAGGTGCCACTTATACTTGCCATCGTGAGCTAATATTTAGACAACCAACACAAAGAGTCTCAAAACTGCTGTACCTGACAATATCCAATTTGGGGATTCCTGTATGCATAAGCTGTAAGAACTCTCCTGAGTGCAGAAATTCCTGTGTCATTTTGAAAAGCAGGATGCTCAGGTAAGGAGCGACGTAAATCTCGTTCAATTTCATCAGTAGCTAAAGTGCATGTTCCTAAGGACTTTTCCACCAGCTCAGTGTAATACCCAGGGTTGGATGCCATATCATTTACAGCACCTGCCAATACATTGTATTGCACAGTATTACAGGACAACGGTGAAATATCTACATGATTGTCTGCAATTTGTATAAAAATTTTTGGTGACTACTAAGATACCTCATGAATCTCCAGATGTTACTGCAGTAAATGTATCAGAGTAATTCTACTGAAAATAATGGAATTACTCTGAAATGAAAACAAAAAAAATGAAATAAAATAAGGCTTGGAAGAAATCTAAGTCACTTTCCAGCATAAAGTTGATATTGACTTTTTTGTTTTATTGGGGGGGATGGCACAGGGGGAAGCTTCCTTTCACCTACAAGTTTGCCCAAGTTTTCTAGCAAACACAATACCTTTCCATTTGTACAGCTGGGAACAGATTAGAAAAACTAGGCAAAGGACTGATATTTACCTTTACCTAATTAATTCCATAACTGTTATGTCAAGACCTTCCAAGACAGAGGTATTTGTCTGGTAACAGAAGCATGACCCTGATCAAGTCAGTGGCTGCTGCTGCTTTTCTAAGTGTTTCAGTGAACGAGAACAGAAAGTGCACAGAGGTGTTGTAAAGCAGTGTCTTAATTCCCTGGGCCTCCATTTCCTCAAGTTAAGTGCCCTGACACAGGTGTGTTCTACAGAAGAAAGCCACAAAAGCACATTCAGAGCTGTGGCAAGAGATCCCATATGTGTTATAAAGTCCACAATTCCTGCACATGTCACTTTAAACCAAGCAGCAGCATACAGCAAAGAGCAGCTGATCGATAACTGGGGCGAAATCCTCTGCCAGGGGGAGGGAGGGAGAGGGAGAGGGAGAGAGGGAGAGAGGGAGAGAGGGAGCGCGCGCAAGCGCGCCTTACAATGTATTTGTGTTTAAAAGAAAACTCATCCTGGACACGAAGCCTAAACAGAGAGAGAGAGAGTGTGTGTGTGTGTGTGTGTGTGTGTGTCTAGAACGTCCACACAGTAGAGTCCACAAAATGAATCTATTATACTTGCTATGCAATACCTGAGAAAAGCAGCCAGAGCTCTCCTCTTAATGCCTCCGGGATCCCCCTTACAACTAGGTCTCGAGTCTTCTTTGTTCGAAACATACTGACACCATGGCCACGTTCAATAAAGAGGATGTTCCAGGACTGTTCTTTCATTTTTTCTTTCAGCTATGAAAGGCAGAAGACAACAAGCATTTAGTATACTGGAAGACTTTCCTCATGTTTCAGAGAGCAGAATGAAATTTTTCTCTCAGTTATATTCATATAAACTGGAAATGGCAGCACTGGCATCCATATTGATATGTGGAACGAACGCTGATTTACATCAGAGCAAAATCTAACCTCTGCACAGTGTAAGTTTGGCATACAATGCAATCTCCTACATGACCTATTATTCTTTAAACTATATTATTACAAGAATGTCTGTACCAGATCAGACAAAAGGTAAATCTAATTCAGTATCCCATCTGACAGAAACCAACAGCAAGTGCCACAGGACTCTAGGGTCAAGAAAACATCTGCAAAATCCTCCTCCATCCTCCAGCAAATAAAAGCACAGCCACCTCCTCAGCAGAAGCAATCTCTCTGAATACAACATGCAGCAGATTTTTCCCTGCAAAGTGCTTTCTGAACCCAGACAAACCTGCCACCTTCTAACTTCTCTTGAAGCCCCCTTCTCGCTGTATTAAGAGAGCGAACAATCACTCCCTTTCACATTTTTCAACCAACTCCGAAGTTCCAACTTTTTCCTTACTTCCCACTTGAGACTGATTCCAACCCGTAAACAGCAATAACTGTATGCAAGCTGGATTTTCATTTTAAATGAAGTCATCATCATCTGTTTGTTACGTTTTATTGTTCACTATTCTGCTAAACTTTTTTTCTTTTAAATCAATAGGTAGACATCCCTATTTGTTACCTCTAGATTGAACCATTTGCAACTTTGACACCACATCAGCAAAAACTATGGTATTATCAAAGGACCATGAAGTACTAGGGACTTAAGAGAGTGAATGAATAGTGATAAAGCAGTAAGACAGCTAACCACTGTGAGGTGCAACTGTGCAGAAAAATTCTACCATCACAGTTCTCCATAGTTCTAGGCATTCCAAAAATGCATTGCCAGCACAATGGATAAGAAAATTCAACATTTGATATAATTCCTATGGCAAAAAATCAGAGGCACATTAAGACTTCCCCTTGCAAGATTCTTTTTCAGCTATTTCCATGTAAATATATAGATACGTGTTTGTATGATAAACACATACAAACAAATCTGCTTATCATAACTTGGGCCAATTTTAAAATATCCCATTTTTTATTGCTGCTTTGTGATAAACAGCGTAACATTTTCTTGGTAAAGTGTAAATCAATAGAAGAAAAAAAAAAAGATGGAATTGAATGAAAGCAATAGAAAAGACAACCAGGAAAAATAGGGTGAAGAGAAGGTTCAGATTGCTTATGTGTGGTGGCAGGTTTCTCTGTGCTAATTTGAGAGCTCTAACAAACAAACTATGTGAAAAAGTATTTGGCCATGATGGTGCAATGAAATCAAGCAAGAGATTATTGGCAAAGCCAACTCACTGTCAAGACACCTGCTTAATTACTCTGATAAATTAACATATTTTGATTTCAACATGTCGATGAACTCCTCTTTGCTAACAGCAATAAAAATATACTAACTGTTACAGATGAAATAATATCCCACAGAAACTCAACAAGCAAAACAGGTTGCTTCCTTTTTTTGATTCATCATGCTTTGTTGCATTATATTCGTTGACAGATTTGGGACAGAATGGCTATAAATGGTGGAAAGGACACAGAAGGGTGGCATGACACCACTGTCATTATTCTCCCACAGTTTCTCAATCTTCCCTCAATTTATTTACATGTGCTCCGACTAGGAGCAAACCAATAGTCAGGAAAATTTGCAGGAGAATGAAGTCTAGTTGGATTAAGGAGGGGAACTAATAGCTGAAAACATTTATGCCCATATGCCAGAATTTTACATTTAATCAAATATTTATCAGCCAGACACAATGTTTTTACAAACTAGCAATTTCTTTCAGCATAGAAGATAACAATGTATGCATCTGAACTTCAGTAGGACCAGCCATGTTAAGTAAAACCTGCTTCACAAAATGGAAAACTGGCAAAAATTCCCTATTCAGACAAAAGTGATGTTACAGGCATTTCACCTGCAGAACAGGAAGAGGCAGAGATAGTAGAAACAGTGAAATGGATCCTTTGGAAAGCACAAGGTTACTAATAAACTATTGATTATGCACCTAAACCACAATTCAATTTCTCTGAAGCAAAGCAACTGATGATCAAGTGCTCCAACCCATGTAAGGCTCCAAGGTTGAGACAGCGTGAGCATTGCCACTCTATTTTCTGTGCATGCAGCAGCAAGATTTTACATTGTTAAGGTAATTAAAGCTGCTGAAAGGAAAAGCAGTTTTTGTCCACTTTTGTTCAACATACTATAAAAAGCAGAACTTAAAAATGTGGATTCCCTTTTCTCCTATCCAAAATGTGTTTATTTTCTGATATTTCTAATATCAAAAATTCCATATCTTAATTTACCCAGTTCTGCTGAAAGACTTAATTTTAAAACAAAACATTTCTGCCTTCTTGCACACACTATGGAGAAGCAAAAATAGGATGTCCTAATGCAAAAACAATTAAAGAAACATTCTCCAGACCATAACTTTGTTAGAAGAAGTGCAAAAGAATGAAGCAAGGAAGAAATTAAGTCAATTCCTTGATAACATTCTCCTTGCTCCCAAAGAGTTTGTAGTGACTTTGTATCTTGACAATTCAGATAGATATGAAACATGCTCACTATCACAAAACAAACAGCCAGCTGTTCCTTAGGGGTAGAAAAGCAGGATGAATTAGCTTCATGAAGATAATCATTATTAAACAAGATGCCAGAAAATTTAACGGAGCCATGAAGAATCACCCTGTGGACTCCAAATAGAGAAAATGCAAATGAAAGAAGATTGGCAAAGCCCCAAAGGAAATCAGCAGCCTTGCTTGAATACATTTTGAATATACTTCAGTCCTTTCCAGTTAGATTCCAAAAACTGTTGGCCATTTTATCCCTTACCATTTTAGAGTCTAGATTCTCAGCATCCTGAGGATGGTAGACAGTCATTAGAGCTTCTGTACTGACAGTTTTGCTGTTATCTCTCTGACCCATCTTTGACGGTCCCCCATCAAAATCCTTTGGGCTGTCAGAGGCAGAACTAGCTGCAACCTTGAAAAAAAAAAAAATTAACAGTGGTAGTTATAAATGCCAAACAATCTTTCAAGAAGCAACATTGCTACCAGAAACCATTTTGTTTCTAGACCATCATTGTTAATTATATTAAGTTACAGGTACCAGATACAGACTTCCAAAATAAATGAAAAACAGCAATCCCTGCTCTGTACAGCTGGGCTTTCAGGAGGCTACACTTGGAAAAAAAATCCATCTCTACAGTCAAAAACTTAATTATGAAAGGAAAAATATTCATAATGAGAACTGCAATAGATAGGGAGATCTGACCATCCATCACCACTGAAGTCAAAAGAAAAGCATTCATTTAAATGGAGCCATATACTGAACTGTACAGAAATGCTGAAAGCGTTTAAAAACCAGCATTAGAACCTGGATTGTTCTTCAAAACCTGATGGAAAAGAAAGTAAGAGAACCCAAAACAGAATGCATTCACAGTAGCACCATTGTTTAACACATTCTCTTTCATATGGCCAGAGAGTTATTTATTTTTCCACACCTGAAAACCAGAGGCACATGACTTAGCATGGTATGTCAAAATAACGCAGATATAACCCAATCTAAAAGGGAATGCCCCTCAGCACCAGACCTTAGCACTCAGATCTCCCAGGGCTGTCCTATACCATTATCAGCTGAGCATTTCTGCTGATATCAAACTATCTTGCTTTTATTACTCATTTTTGCCTTTTAACCCTTAAGAATCAAAATCTCAAGGTGAAGATTTAGCTGATACGCTGATTATTTTCTACCAAAAGGCATTTATTTGTACGCTTCTCCACTCTTACAACTGTCACTTTAGAGGTTACTCCAGCTGTCTATTTAATTTTTTTTCAGGTGAAAATCTTCAGGGAAGAGATACAACAACTATAGTAAGTAATGCTTGTTGGGGATGTTCTGTCATTGCTCTCTTGTTTCTCATTAATGAAACTACTCATACAGATTTCTTTCACATCTAGAAACAACGTTACAATCATTCCTCCAACTTCCGAAGTCAAATAGTCAGCTGGCAAAAACCAACATAGCTACACATGATTTTACAACAGACTGGTGGACTTCTATTCTAATGTGAAGTGTCTCAATGCAAGAGATAGGAACATGATTTTTAAAGAGAAAAAAAATATCTTTAGACAACTTGAAATCTAGAGGTACAGCAGACATTGTTACCCATCTTGTGTCTAGATTCAGACTTAAATACAAACATATCACATTACACAGCAAAACACTGACCACACGTAGACCCTTAGTAAGACTACACAATCTTATTCCTAGGAACAAGTACTAAGAAATTAGAATTAGCAGAGCAGTTACCTCTGTACTTATGATGTGTTGAGGACTTGAA
This sequence comes from Phaethon lepturus, assembly GCF_000687285.1. Classification (NCBI taxonomy): domain Eukaryota; kingdom Metazoa; phylum Chordata; class Aves; order Phaethontiformes; family Phaethontidae; genus Phaethon; species Phaethon lepturus. The sequence goes on from NW_010529894.1 coordinate 23,893, forward strand.
GTCGTATTGCATTTCATTCTGAGCTTTGAGACAAGCTGTTCGAAATCTCCAACCTCTGTGAAACGAAAAGCTGTTTTTCCTTTGGTGCTAATGCTGACTCCTCTGTTGGCTGGATCTGCCTTATCCACCCCTGTGACCTACAGCAGCAAGGATACATAAATTAGGCAAGAAATTTTACCAGTCTACTTCTAAAAGAGAAAACCTGTGTATGTGAAACAGTAGTATGAAGCACCACACAAGCAGAATTAGTAACGTAATTTCAACTACTTTGAAAGCTCATGGGTCTGGAGCACAAGGTAATATGTATTATGTGATAGATTTTTCAGAGTACCAAAAATCTTTGAAAAGGTTTTTCCAGCTTTGAGTGCTGAGCTTATCTGAAAATCTTGCCTCCTTTTACCTGCTGAAGCTGTTACTTTTTTTCTTACCATCCAAAAGCAGACAAAACATGGCTTTTGCAAGTAATCAAATGAAGCACTTTTCACAAGAACGAATTTCCACTGAGAATACCCTTCAAAGACAGCTGTCATAACACATGACAGCTGGAGCTGATTTTAATTGCCATGATGGAACAGTTACAGATTAGAGCATTTAATACACTTTAATAATGCAAATACAAGTAAGGCAATCATGAATAGCTAGACTGACTGCCATTGCAGATGCTTTTACATTGTTATAGGTAAAGAATGAAAGACCAACTGAAATAAAGTAACTCTGCAGTACTGCAGAACAAATACTGTGGGCCTGACAATCCACAAGAATAAATTTAGAGTCAGTTCCTTTCACACAGCCTCTTCTTGTTTTTCACCGGTTATAGAAGTCTTTATTGTTTGCAGGACTACTTAAAGACAATCAAATAAATTGCTTTATCTGGGTGGGGAACATCAAGTGTATTGCTGAAATTAGCTCAGCTCACCCCCCTATGTCAGGTGTCTTATGTCAGGCAGTATGTACACACGCAATTACAGAACCTGGTTATTTTTTAGCCTATTGTGAAATACGTCTGGGTGCTAATGAAAAGCTTTTAACACTAGAAGACCGGAATGTGAGAATGTCCCAGATTACATGAAGCCAAGAGAGGGATGGAGAAGGATTTGGGTTTTTTTTCCAGAAGTTATTCCACAGTCTGGCTATAGTACTCTATAGAAATATGAACACTGTGTCCTTTACAATGTGTTTCTTATGCAGTCTGTTGAGACTATCAGCTGTAATGGCATTGATACTTGACCACTGACAACTGCCAATGGATTTTCCTACAGACTTTTCAACAGACAGCACTGCTCAACTGCTGCAAAAAGAATTGCACTACTGAGCTAAGAAAGAAACACGGCAGAGCAATTACTAATCTTCAAGATCCTCTACCCCTTCCAATTCTTTACTTTTTGTCTTGAGGATCTCTCATTAACCTAACGTCAAGCATTAAGCATAAGCTTGTTCATTTTAAAAAAAGTATCAAAAAATTTGGATTCTGTTCCCAGGCATAGAAATCTGGGAACAGAACAGAAAAGGGAAAGGGGATACAGGGAACAAAGCTGAAACATGAAAGCAGTTCTATAAACCTACAAATAGAATTCCTACACGCAGTATCCAAGGTAGGGGGAAATCTACGACATCATGTAAAGTAAGCAGATTCTAATGAAAATCTGCTAAAATGGCATTAAACTACACAAGTGCAAAACTTCTGGTATAACTGGCTCTGGAGTTTGCATTACCTCTCTTAATGGAATGATTACACTGCACAGGCTGCCATCCTGGCTAGCAAAGCAGATGTAGTTTTCCGAAATGCACATTTTCCCGTGGGTGTTGTAATGACTGAAAGGAACCCATAAAAAGCACTCATGAACTTCCTTCAAGGTCTCTTCTTTGGGTAGCCTGAAGAATGCGCTAAACTGCTTACTGTGGGCACGGCTCTCCAGGCCTCTAGATTAAAAACAAAACAAAAAACAGGGGAGGAGAGAGAAAAAAAAAATAGGTAAGTTTAAAATGTCTTTACAAATACAAAAGTTAAAAATACCTTGGGAAAAGACAGTAAAACATCACGCTCTCCCATAATCCATGGGGTCGATCTGGAGCATTCAATGTTTCACCCGAAGAGGCAACAAAGGGCAGGACCCCACCTAACTACATGCACTCACTTAACAAAACACTTAAATACTTCACTAAACAGGAATAGATTCAAGCATGTTCTACACAGTAAAGCACTTTGCTGAATCAGGCCTGTAGGTAGTGCAGAAAAACATACTAATAGCCTCATCCGCTCTGTTTCTCCACCCATCAGAATAGTCCATTTAAACCTAAAACAAGTTTTGGCTTGACAGAGGGTTAATTAGCCAGAAATATAACTTATGTTGTAAACACATGCCATGGGCTAATTCTTCACAGGTAATTGCAGCCAGAAACAATGTTTTGGTTGTAGAGCAACATCCCTCTCCAGCATTGCTACCAAACTGAGGTATCAATTACCCAGGAAATACAACCTAAAATAGGTTTTATCATCAGTGTACTATAAAATTAAATAGCTTTTTTCTTTCTTGAATCATAGGTGCATGGAGCTTTAAGTAGGAACAATTATTAGAAAAATGCTTTATCATAATTTCTGATCTGCAGGTAGGTGACATTTCCCAACAAAGATTTAGTCCCTTTATGCGAATTTCAATTACCTAACAAACAACTGACTTGCTTTTCCTGATTACTTTTCACAGTAAATAGCTGTGGTCCACAGATCAAAACCTGAACATTTGACTGAGAATTTGGGCAGTTCTCTGAGGAAAAGGCAAAATTTGCTTCAACAGAAACCAGAACTGAAAAGAAACCATAAAATTACTGCAAGGAGTAATCATACACCTTCCTTGAGAAGGAAGGACCCTAACCATCAGGTTACTTGCCTACACATCTTTCCCACTGCCTAAAATACTGCCGTAAATAAGCAAAGCCATGCACCCATCTGCAACTCATTGATCTTAGCATCCATGTCCAGTGGCAGAAAAGCCATGCAGTTATTATTTATGCATGTTTATGAAATTATTTATTCTCCACCTTCTTCTTCTTCATCAGGTCTCTTTGCAGACATTGCAGCTTCGTTCTTCATTTTCTAATCCGAAATGCTAGAACGCCTTTTAAAAAAATCCAAGTACTATAAACCCTATAGTGGAAGACAAGCTCTGAAGGTTTGATCACTTCACGCCTTCACATGGACTTTTGATACTGCAAAGTAACAATAAATTACAATGTCTCACATTGCTTTGATCCCAAATTTTAATGAACCACTTGTTTAAGAGAACACCAGCTTTGCTGACATTTACATATCTCCTTGAGACAAGGATTCTCTTCCCCTTTGCCTAAAAAGTAGTGGGCCCAGAGCAGGTAGACTCTAGCATATTACCTCTTGGTGATCTGCAGGGGATCATGAAGGACTAGGTCATTTTCAAATGTCTCCTTGTCAAAAAGTCTCCTAACAGCATAGTTTGCCAGCTGCTCCATGAGAAGGAATGTTTCACTAATGTGCAAAAACATGGAAAAATAATGATCTTCCCCACGGGAGCACACATGAATGCTCTCTGTCAGAATCACATTGGAAGTCTTCTCAAGTTTTGATATTTCATCCCAGGAGATAATAAGTTTTACTGAAAATACAAATATAAGCAGATGTGAGTAACTTCTCATTAGCTGCTACCCTCGTATTAAAAAAAGAAAAGTACTAGTCGACAGCAATAATAAAATATAATTAAGCAATATAGTTAAATCATAGCACATTTGAAAAAGGCTACAAACTCACAAGCACAAAAAATATGCTCTTCACAATTCCTATAAAATAATTCCATTAGAAAGAATTTTATAGAAAGAAAAACATTAAAGACACACCATGTATGAAAATACAAGCTTACATCACCTTTTCCTCGCTCTCACGTCAAACTGCAAATTGCAAACAAACACCATCATATAAGATACCTCACTTTAACAGTTTACCAGTAGGGCTTCTTAGAGTAAATCAAACAAGTATGGGCATTTAGAGGAACCATGCCCATTAGCTATGACACTTCCCAATACAAATGAAAATTAGCTTAGAAAGGATCCGACGTTCTTTACGCTTTCTAATTTTCATGTAAATACAGTTATAGCTCACACTATTAGAGGCATTTGTCTGAGCATCTCAAACAGGGGAAAAAAAAGATATGTGCAATTATCACCAGTGTGTAGTGCACCCTTGTGAAATACTAAGTCTGTGTGTGAAGAAGTAACTGTAATCCTCACAGACTAAATTAATATGCAACATGAACTAAAGATGACGGACAACCTTTAGTTACAGCCAACTATAACAGATCTGCCTTCACTCTGAAGCTTATATAGAGGAAGAAAACTAATGGACATTGTGGAGTAAGCTACACAAATGTATTCACTTCCATAAAGTATTTTACGTTTGCATTTTTTGCTATTCTGTGTTGACATTTGCTTACATGGCAAAATAGTTCCCTTAGGACACAGGAAGAATTCTTCCAAATCTGAAAGATAAACAGTAACATGTGAAGGGACTACGCTTAGTATAGAAGCTTACTTACTTTCTGCTCCCAGCAAAAATGAGTAAAAGCTAAGGAAGTTGGTACTAAGATAAAGCCATCCTTGACAGGGCACTCTGCCCTTCCAATAACTGCATGAGTAATACGTAACCAACTTCTCCTGCTCTGGTAATCCGAAACACTTTTCAAACTTCATAAGACCTTCACGAAACTTCTCAGGATCTTCTTCTTTCACAAAAGAACCTTTTCCCTCTTCAGCAATCAAACCCTAAAACAAAAGACTAGTTACTTTATATAAGCATCCATATGAGTGGGTGTCATATATATGTATGCACCTGCATACATACAGTGTAGCATTCCTCTAACAGCACAGTATGTTTTAGAACAAGAATGGTCTGAGGATCAAAACATAGGTCACAAATCAAACATGCTATTTCAGACTCATCCACCAAGTTTCCCACACAACTTAGGCAAGACACACATTCCCAGGTCTCCTCTTCCAAAATAGATGTATTTTCCTCACTTAATCACAAGAACTCCTGGGCTAAATATTTAGCATACATATAAAGTGCACTGTTGCACCTTCACAAAAATATACCATATACTTCCAAGGCATTAGTAACATCATTGTGAAATAATTTAGCAACAGTTTTAGACCACTATCTAAAGGTATCTGGTGTATCATTTAACAAGAAGAGTTTATGTCAAACAACCTTACTTAACTGTGGGGCACATAAACAGGACCAATGGAGTGTGCTGAAGTTAACAGCCACATACTACTCAATCAGAAGCATGTAGTATTAGAATGCTGTCCTTCGATATTCTAAAGAGGACACATTATTCATGTACATTTAGGGGAAAAAAAAATACTTAGCCTTTCCCAATTATGTCATGTGCCTGTTACTTACTCTTATCTTTCCCTGGACAAAGCTTGTAATATCTTCATTTGAATCAAATACTGATAAAGTCTTCATAACATTGTGTTCCAACCAGTTCCAATGTTCTGTTATTTCTTCTCTGCTGGATCCTGATTGAAAGAGGAAGTTAGTATTACTTAAATTAGAACACACTTTAATAATTTCACTAAAAATATTAATCAAGAGAATACTTAGCAAATTCTCAGTTCACAGAGTAATTTAGATATACAAGTCCAAATCACGAGTCTCAAATATATTGTCCAACTCTTGTGTACACTAAAAATGTATTTGGTGTACATTAAAAAGGTGTACTGCTGTGGTTTTATCTTTCAAGCCCTTTATGCAGCTATATTCCTAGCCTTTACATCCAGAAGCAGTTCAGCTTTGTCACCATTGTGTAGCTCAGTGCTGAACGCTGACTTGGACTGACAGTTCCTTCAGCTCAGTAGTACGTCCCCTCAATGCCGATGGTGGAGCATTGCTAGAACACTCCCAGTCTAATAGTGTGGACAGTGGGAAATGTGAGATCAAATTCACGAGACTAAGCAGAAAATGAAATCTGGGCCTTTGATATCCTCAGCTTTGATCACTGGCCCACAACAGTTTCCAGAGTAGAACTCCAAGATTTAGACCTGCCATACACAATCCCTTCTAACAAGTGTAAGGACGTAAAGCGTATATCACCGTGACCAGGGAGGTAGCAAAGGTTTCTCTTTGAATTCTTCAAACAACCATTCATGCTGCTTACAACAATCAATTGCTACTTACTTGTGCTCAGTATAAGTCATGGTTTTACCTCATTCTCTGTCAAGTTATATTTTAACTATATTTCCAACCACGCTAAAGCTTAGGCAACCATCATTCGGGAAACAATGTCATCCTACCTATAATAAAGTCCTGCTTATGCTGTAATTCCAAACAATGCACTGTTTTCATGCAATTGCAGGCTTCTACAAGAGGACAGAAGCACAGCTGCACCCCATATGGAAAACATATACCAGAACTAACTCCTGATGCAGGAAAAAAAGGCTCACGGATTCATACAAGCTGAATGATCCTTGAAACAACATTTGGCACCACCAGAATTAGTATTTTTTTCTTCTGGACCCTCTGGGACTCAAACACATGAGAATAAGGACTGCTTTCTTTTCTTCCATTACATATGTGGAAGAGGAGGAGTAATTTAAAAAAAAAAACTGTTATCAGTAACCATAAGGAATGTAGAAACCATAGGGCCAAGATAAAATTCAATGTTCCAAAAATATAAATACTGCATTTTCAAACATTGTAGAGAGAAGCCAGCTTTGTTACTTTATTTACTTTACCCTGCTTTTTAATCTAGGTTTCAGAGCGCTATCACCTTTATATGGTGAATGTCACTGTAACTTTATAGCAAAGAAAAACCTATCTCACCTGAACTTTCCAGAAATGCATTTAGATTACTGGTTTACATTAAATAGAAAGGAACACTCTTAGTCACTAGCTACTTTTATAATTAGAGAAATGTGGCAGGCCAACTTCAAAATGCTTATGATAATTAATTTTATTCTTTTCATATACTCAATTACAAATTTATGCAAGTGGGAATAGGTAATAAGCAGACATGATACTAGTGAAACAACAGTAGAGGTCCAGCAAATTCAATACCGAGTCAGTTCTTTAAAGACAGTGGTTCCCCATCAGATGGGGGGAGATGGAGAGAGGGAA